>NW_004443648.1:549478-614686 GCF_000330505.1 Entamoeba invadens IP1 | reverse complement strand
TAGTCACAACGTCCATCTTATGTTTCCGAATTGAAATATGTTATTTGCATCCGAGAGATATCATTCCAGTCTTGATTCCTTCTTTCCAAAAAATCTTGATGAGCTGCTAAGTGACTCACAACAAAGCAAATGTCACTGTCATAGATTCTCATTCGATATGCTACACCTCCTTTATTCGCTAAAGCACCACTCATCGCACCCACTCGACAATCACCATATCCAACATTCTGAATCACATGTGTTAATGCCTTTTTATGGAAGATATAGATCAACACCCCACATAATTGGTAATACCCTAACTCTATATAGTTCTCTTTACCTCTATTCAACGACGAAAGTAACAATTCTTGCCATATCACACTCTTTTCACTATATCTGGAACCAGTTATGATTGCATCTACACTCATTTCAAGCTCTTGCATACCAACAACTACTATGTCGGGGTCGTCCTTCAAATTTCCAGTCCATCGATCAACTTCGTCTCGGGTATACACTCCTTGATTTACATTCCAAGTGCATGCCAATACCTTAATTTGCTGTATTCTGGCGTAATAAGGAAGTTCTCTGTACATCACATCCTTCCGCCACCTCTTTGGGTTGGTCAAAAAGAAATAGATGTCACTATATAACTCGATGTTATTTGCTAATAACTCTCTTGTTGGTTCTTCGCCATCTGTAATCCACGAAGGTGGTGCCAATGGTTTAAAAACGTCAGTTAATTGCGTTTTTGAGTTGAATGTTCTCTTTTTTGTTGGTTGGCACAAAGGGAACACTTGCCTTTTTCTTGGAGTTTGTGGGTTACTTTTAGGTGTCATGTGTTCTTGTGGCAAGGATAATGGTTTCTTGAGAGTTTCCAACAAGAGTGCGTCCAAGTCAGGAACGGTCTTATTTTTTTGGATGAGATTGTTTTGTTGTTTGTTCCATATTAATAGACTTGAAGACGTTTGTAAATCGATGAAGTGTTGTTTTTTTATAGCTTTGAAATACGTTGTAGTTTCTTTTAAAGATTCTCTACTTCCATTTTGGAGTAAAGTTGTGAGTGGACGTGGTTTTACTTGAGTAAATGAAGATGATAATGACACATGTGGCGTTAATTGTTTGTCTGGGACTGTTGTATTTTCTTGTTGAGCAATTGGTGAATCCAATAGTACTACTGTATCTGGTTTGGAATGTTTAATTTTTGACATGTCAAGGATAGGCCTCTTTGTGATAGCTACACGGTGTGGGTGTATTGACATCATCACTCTATTCTATAGAACAGATGTGATTTGTTCTATTTTTCAAATTGATTGTTATATGGTTTCTATGTTATTCTTTTAATATTGTTATTTTGTATGATGAAGATTAAAGAAGAAGAAAATTTAATTGTTTGATTTGTTGTGATTTTACCATTTGTTAATAAGAAATATATGGTTTATTTATTATACTAATAACAACAATAAATTTGTATTATGATAAAAATAATTCATTCGACAAAATCCAAATAACTGTTCAACAAAATACAAGTGAGTTATAATAATAAAATTTATTTATTATGTGGACTCTACTCTATACTAAACTTTTATAAATATATTATAATTAATTAAATTAATTATATAGTTTATTAATAACTCACCAAAAACACCAAAAAATCTGTTTAAATTAATATAATGGTTCATATTAATTTAAAAATTAATTAATCACAACAAAATGATTATACAACACTATTTTGGTGATTTATTATACCCAATTTACTTTTTGTTTATAAATTATTTTTTTTTATTTCAATTAATAATTATATTTATTATTCACAATACTTATAATATTATTAATAAAAAAACTATAATATAGTAAATAACTACATTTAATACAAATAGTAAAATTTAGTATTTATTGTAGTATTTTTATTAAAACCAAAGAAATAAAACAAGAAAGTCATTCGAACGTTTTGTTAAGTATCACTTTGATGATTGAGTTGTATAAAAGTGAGAACTCAATGACGCCACATGAAATAAGGGAGTGATGAGTATTACACCAGCCTTATTGCTTCTTTTTATTACGACTTGTATGTCGACATATAACATTACAATCATGATGTTGTCTGGTCCAAAGCGTCGACCGGAGTTGACACGGTCGATGCGAGACTTTTATATAGCTCTTCAGAACAAACCTTTAGATGTTCAAATTCGACACTTTATATGGGGGAAGGGATGTGCCTTTGGTCCTTGTTCCCACCCCGAGTTCGATGTCGCAGTTAATAAAACGCGAAGTAAATTTCCATGGCTGGATGTGATCGACTTTAACTTCACTCAACCTATTAATGAGAGAGACTATATGCAAGAATTCTTACATGACTTTGATGCTGCGTATCAGGAGAGTGATAGAAATGATTGGACATTCAAATCGTTTCAAAAGCATATGTTGGTCAATTACCACTTCTACACAATGGTCAATTGGGTATTACAAAATGACAAAGACACAGACTACTTCATGTTTGCTGAAGACGATCAGTTATACCAACCAGACTTCTTTAAGAAAATCAGTGATTATTTATCTGCACATAACATCGACGATTACTGCAGCGGCAAAGTGTGTCTGACGCATTACAGAAAAGATCGAAAACACACAGCACCACCCACACAATTCGCGCTTGGATGGTTTGGACAGTTCAAGTCGAGAAAGCAAATGGAGATGTTTTTGAGATTCACTAAGTTCAGTAGATATTTTGACTGTGGAGATGCAGTCACGTGGTTTTGGTGCAGAACTATTCAAGAGGGGTACTATTATGGATATGATATGTCCGTCCATTTCGGACATTGGAACCCAATGCCTCTTTGACGTGTTTTGTGTTTTTTCAAAAGTTGCAGTTCAACATGAAATTGATTTGTAAAAGATTCATTGTTCAAATATAGTTTACTTTTTATTCATTCTTTTTTCAAAAATAGTGAAATGTTTATACTACCTAATTGATTAAAAACATTACTGGAAATTATTAAAATAAATGGTTTTGATATAATACAATTTTTAGTTTCTAAATGGTAGATTTATAAAAAATAGGTTTTTTCATTTTGGTATTTTCATTGTTTTTTTTACTAGTTGTTATAAAGAATTATATAATTAAACAAAACCATAGATAATTAAAAAAATATTAGTCATTTATTTATAATTTATTGTTTATATTATCCCGTTTTTTTAATAATATAATTCAGTAACATATTTTAATTTTTATTTTTAAACAATTTTTTTTAAAGTAAAAAAAATCACGGCATTTTCAGTATTATTTTTGTAATTCACAAAACACTTGAAGATTGCGCAACAAACCAGTAAAATACCGGGTTCTTTTTGTATTTGTTATTAAAAGCTTTTAAATGCCAACCTATTTTCAAACTTCACAATTAATTCCATAAGATTTCCACAAAATGTTCAATGGCATCTGCTTTTATTTAAAAAATTTTGCATATATTATTTGATTGTCATATTTGTTTTCATTTGCCAAAATATAAATTTTTACATTCATTTATTGGTTCACATACCTGAACTGTTAAAAAAATCCTTTCAAAACATGAAAAACAAGTCGTTTTCAAAAGAAAAGGAACTCTTTGCATTTTTTACAGTTTGGTCATTTTCATTGCCAAATAGCAAAAGATTGTTTACAAACCAAATGAAAGAAATTGTTTCCAACCATAGTAATGCTCCATATTTCCCGAATCAATAAACCAAAATTCTATAACTTTTCAATAAAAATTGTCGATTACGCATTCAAATAAACTATACACATTAATTGAGCGACGAAAAGACGTCCCTCGCAAAACCACCAAAAAGCGCTGCCTGTTGAGACATAACAGTATATTGCCCAGTCCAATTCGCGTTTGCCTTCCCAGCCAAAGCAATGTTATACTTTTTCAACAAAGCCACGTCATTATAAAGGATTCCCTGGACATCCAAAAGTGCTTTTGAATATTCTTGGACAAAGTTACCCAAGTCTACAGTAGGCGTTTGACATTGAACAACCTCTGTTTTAACTTCCTTCATAACCTCCACCAAACTATTCTTCTCGCACTCCGACGACGCCCCAGCAACACTTTCATTGATTTTTTTCTCTTTGAGTCTAAAGCTAGCCCTTAATCCATAATTTCTCCCAGTCTCAATACAAGAACAGTGATTAAAAGTATCTAACAAGAGTTTCTTATAGTTCTGTCTCTTGAAGATAGAGAACGACGACACGCAGTTCCAATGTTCTGAGACAAAGTCATAGATGTCTTGTTTCATGGAGTAGAACTCCTTCTCGGGCTTAAGCTCCTTCAATGACTTCAATATGAGTACGCATAAGGCGGTGGTCTTCACTCGGTTTTGGGAGCTCTTTAAGAACTCTACCTTCTTGCATAGACTGCACTTACACGTGACGCCCGTTCCGGCCTTTTCAATCTTAAGACCTCTCATTTCCATTCCCTTTCCGACGTAAATTAGTCCAAGTTCTACGGCTATTTATAGTAGGTTTTTTTAATAAAAATAAATATTTTTAACAACCTCAAAGACCTAATATTTTATAGTTCTTTTATAGTTCTTTATTAGTGAAGGAAATTATAAAATAGGTCATAGTAGTCGTTGAGGTTTTTAAAAAAATAAAAATCATAAAAAAGGCGGGTTTCGGGAAGATTTAAGCCAAAAAGCCATTAAGTCTAAAAGTCAAAATTTTTTGAAAGAGAGAGTGAGAACAAACTGTTTGGTTTTACTATGGTAAAAGAAATAAGTGCCGCTCCAGATATTCAGCTCTGTAAACCCAAAGATGGCGACAGGACTCAATTAATTATCTTTGGGCTTGTTGTAAGGTTTTGCATTGTGCAAAGCCCCTTCCTCCTCGTGTTAGAGAAATTAAAATTTTTTTAGATTTCAAATTTTCCCTTTTATACGCTTTTTTATCTTTTTTTAGTATTGTTCGTTCCACCAAAACTATAAATGTAGAATATTATAGTATTTTGATACTAACATCAAAAAATAAGAAGAAAAAAACAATACAAAGAATGACAAAAGAATAAATGGAAGCAATAGGATCACTCCATTTTTTCTTGAGTTTTTTCTGTTAAAATCATTTTTTTATGGTTTTTTAATTGGTTGACTATTAATATTTTTATTAATTTATACAAAAGAACATTATGAAAAAAGTTAATTTAATATAACTTTGTGTAAAACAATTCTAGTATTGTTATTAAAGTTTTTTTAAAATAAGTTACGAACTCTACACACAAAATCATTCAAACTTAAGGGAATTTTAGACAAAAATGAATGTTTTTTTTTTCTGAATATGATAATTAATAAAAAATTAAAAAGTTTTATTAAAATATAATTTAATCGGGGAATCAAAAACAAAATTAATTGTTCAACTTTTTAAAAGTTTTTTTGCAAGTTTTTTTAATAATTCAAAATACTATAAATATGGTTTGGGTTTCGGTAAATAAAAGTGGAGATTTTGTACGCTTGAAATTTGTGTAAAAATCAACAAGAATAGAAATAAAAAAAATAGAACTAAAAAGAAAATCTTTATTTTACTATTTCGCACTTTAGTTCCCGTCGATTCATTCACTTTTTCACAATTATTGTATATATTAAAAATTAAATAAAAATAAAAAATATAATTACTCAAAAAATGATAATTTATTAAATTTTAACTACCAGAAACAAACTTTGTTTTTAAAACCAGTTTTCGGCTTGCCTTATGCGGAACGTTCTTATCCGATCTCCCTGATTGTAATGTGTGTCAGCATTAAAATAAGAAAAAAAAGCTCTTTTGACTCACTCCATCAAAATTTCACATTCACCAAAACGAAATGGGCGAAGCAACAACGGTGTACTCTGACAAACGCGAAACTTACTCGGGTATAAAAAACACATACCTTACAAAACTCAATATCAATCTTAAAGCAAGAAACGAAGACGATGAGTACCTCCAAATTGATTATGAAATTGAAAAACCGCGTTCTATTTCAAAACCTCTAAAAATCAAAAAAGATGTTTGTTGAAATTGTTATTCACTTTGTTATTAAAATCCTCACCAAATGTTCTATAAATAGACTCAACTGTAGAAGAGTTCTATCGGTGACGATGTACTCAAATTTATGCTTAAGCGCAGCACGAGCGACGAAGTTGCCGCGTGCTCTCCGCCTGACAATTAATTCTGTTTTTATCAACCTTCTTTTCTAATTGACTGCATTTCATATCTATTTGTCTGTATCTTAATCTGTTTACTTGTTATTAGTAAATTAATAGCAAAATATTTTATAAATTAATTACTATAAAAAATAGGAATTTTAATATGATAATTTTTATAATTACTCAAATAAGTTGGTACATTATAATTATTTATAATAATATAAATAATTATTAATTATTTTATAAATTAAAAAAAATATTAATAAAACTATAATTTATTTAATTAAAAAATAATAAAATAATAAAATTCAAAGAGTTATAATTAATCCAAAACGATTAAAAAAAAGAAAGAAAAAGTGAAAAACTCATATCAAAGAGATGCCACGAGAGATTGTGACGATCAACATTGGTCAATGTGGGAATCAACTTGGTTGTGAGTTCTTTAAAAAGATATGTGCTGAGCACGGGATTGGATCGGATGGGTCTTTGCTAACGAACGAGAACATCAATGATCGAAAAGACATTTTCTTTTACCAAGCCGATAACCAAAGATACATCCCACGCTCGATTAACGTTGATCTTGAACCCCGAGTTGTCGATTGGCTTCGTTGTGGTGAATTTAAGAACTTCTATAATCCCGAAAACCTCATAGTACCGACCAATAATGGTGCTGGTAATTCATGGGCGAACGGGTATTTTACTGTTGAAAAAATGAATGAAATAGAAGACGTGATTGATCGAGAAGTAGAGAATTGTGACAGTATGGAGGGGTTCTTCTTTTGTCATTCAATTTGTGGAGGTACAGGGAGTGGCCTTGGAAGTAAAATTATGGAGCTGATTAGTGACAAATACCCAAAGTGCACAACACAGGCATTCAGTGTTATGACAAGAAACCATCCGGATGTGGTTGTGTCACCTTATAACTCGATTTTGACACTCAAACGATTGATAACAGAGTGCCAGTCTGTTGTTGTGTTTGATAATGAGGCGTTAGCGGACATCGCACATTCACAATTTGGCATTGAAGAAGCAACTGCGTTTGATATGAACAATATTATATCGTATTCAATGTCCGCGTTCACTGCAAATATGCGATTTCCATCAACACTCTACAGCGGAATGGATTCGCTCATCTTCAGAATGTGCCCGTCGAGATTTGCACATTTTCTTGTGACGGGATTTGTGCCACTTTTCCAATCAGAACGACCAACAGGAAGGACAAGCGCCACAGACATCATGAAAAGACTGTTACAACCACAAAACATGATGGCGAAAGTCGATTTGAAAAAGGGGAAGTACATGTCGATTTGCGACTTCTTTCAAGGTGATGTCGGGTATGAAGAAATCAATGAAGCACTGCAAATATTCACAGATAAACGATTGGCCGATTTTGTACCTTGGAATAAAGACTCGTTGGAGGCTATACACACAAGGTCCTCACCTTTGATACAACGAGGAAACAGAATGAGTGGAATGACACTCTCCAACAACACATCAATCAGATTTTACTTCCAAGACATTTTGAATTCGTTCAACCAAATGTTTCAGAAAAAAGTCTTCCTGGAGTCGTACAAAGAAAAGTTCGAGGACAACTTGCAAGAATTTGAAGAGTCGAAAGAAATCGTCCGGTGTCTGATTGATGAATACGAGAAGGCGGAGACGCAAGACTATTTGAATTATCAATATCCCATTTACGAATGGTTGAAAGGGATGGCGTTGCAAAGTCAGTACAAGTAAAGCTCTTTCATGAACTAGAATATTATTGAATACAACAATAGTTAATTTAATTAAAACATTTCTATTTATTTGTATACCATGATTATTATTCATTATTATAAATTATAGTAATATACATAGTTCATTTATTTATATTATAAAAAATGGGATATTGATATTAAAATAAAATATTCATTTATATTTTACTCATATCGGGCATAAATATAGTAACTAAATTATAAAAAAGAGTTATTATAAATTAGTTACTCCATAATAGTTAATTAATTAACACGATAACTAGTTCAATAAGAATCAAAACCCGTTCTAAAAATACAAAGGCAACTGAAAACCCAAACAGTCAAACCAACATGCAAACCCTGAAAGTCTTTGATAAGGAGCAGAACCGTTTTGTTCAAGTCACGAGTGACAATCACATCCAGTTTGTCACTCACACCATGGAGATTAAAAATATTTACAAGTAGGGTTTTCAGTACGTTGACAAACAAAATGCAAGCGGAGTGTTACGACAAAGAAACCCTTGACTGCGAACCATCAGCCATTGCGATATGTTCTGAAGGTGTTGAAACTCCACAAAAGGGCGAGACGAAAAACAAACTTTCTGTGGCGGTAGGAAACCCACACGGTCGTGTAGTAGTATGGGATGTGAACAATTCGAAGCAGACAGGGTTTTACGATACCTCATCGCCCGTGACTGCTGTTGCCTTGTCGACGAAATTTTTGTACATTGGAACGTCGATTGGGGAAATGCTCGTGATCAACTTGGAGTCGACTGAGAAGCGCACTTTAAGTGTGAATCAGAGTGGAGTCAGTGTGATTAAACTGATTGGAAATCTGATCATAGCTGGTGGCATAGAAGTGAAAATATACAACAAAGTGACGCTTGAGAAAATTATTAAGCAATCGATCCACCTTACTTCTCTGAGAGGAATAGTTAACATCAGTAATGAACAGTTCATCACTTACTCTGATGAGAAACATATGTTCTTATGCAACACAACAGATAGAAATAGAATGCTCACATTCTCAACAGACTCTTCTCCAGTTGTGGTCGACGCACTTTTCATCGATAAGTTTAACTTACTTGTTGCTGCTTTATTGGACAATTCGATGATCGACGTCTATTTGTATAACACTAAGACTAAAACAGTCAAGCCGATCATTCCAGACTCGAAAATCAAAGTGACCAATTGTGTTAGCCTTTGTCTGTTTACTGATAGAGTGATGGTGGCCTTAGAGAGATCTGGGAAGTTGTATTTCCAACAAACCAAATTGCTTGAGAAAGGAAAGGTCATTGAGAAGATTAAAGAGATTGTCATCGACGACTCTGTTGACAAAACTAGTGCTGGGAACAATAAAATGATTGTCGAATCGAAAATGATGGAAGTCGTCCGCCCTGAGGACTTGGAAGAGAACACCCAAAATGAAAAGGCGACTTTCCAACAGAAGTTGAAGGCCATTGAACAACTTGGAACGAAAAAGCCAGAGACGATTGAGTTGGCCAAAAACGGAGTTGTCTTGACTTTGACAAGAGCGTTGGATACACAAGACCAAACATTGATAGCTAGATGCTTGAATATCGACGACACCACGGTCATTACTACTACTGTAGCCAATTTGCCAGTGGATTACGTCATTCAGTTACTTGATATTGTCTGCGACTTATTCACTAACACCCCAACAAAGGCATTTGTTGCTACATTGTGGCTGAAAAGCATCTTTGAATTGCATTTGTCTTACTTGATGAGCGTCAAGGAAGTCCACAAGAGTATTGCGAAGTTGTACTCCATCATTGAAAACAGAACAACTTGTTATAAGGGCATGCTCCGATTACACGGAAGAATGAACTTGTTGTTGACACAGATCGAAAAGAAGGAGAAGGTGAAAAAGGAAGCGAAGTGCGGCAGTTATGTTGAGAAGGGGAACGCAATGGAGACGGAGAGTTACAGTGAAGAAGAACAGATGGAAGAAGAAAGCTCATCAGAAGAAGAAGCACCTCAAGTCAAACTAAATAAACAAGCTGTATCTGAGGATTCGTCGTCTGAAAGTATGTCTGGGTCCGAATCACAATCCTCATCGAAGTCCAGTTCAGAGTCTGATTGATTGCTTTTATTACGTTTTTGATAAAATAAAGGAAATGAAAGACGAGGAAGAACGAAAAAAAGAGTTATAAATCAATCAAAGCATCGATGTTGTCGACAACTAACCCTTTTCTCTTCCGTGTATTTTCCATCGCCATTTTTGCAATGTTCTTCACATCGGCTTTCTCGCCAAATTCTTCTAACTCATCCGCAGTTTTCGGGGTCCAATATGGATCCATTGCCATGGTCACAAAACAATCGAATTTTGTTTGCGATAATGCAGAGCCGGAAGTTTGTCCAAGGATGTCAGTAGTAAAGCCAAAGGACTCGACGACAGGAAGTTGTGACTTGACAACATATAAATTTTGGGTTTCATCGTAATCGTCTTCAAGGATTTTTGCTCGTCGTTTGTCAAGCACTTGAAAGACTTTCCCAACGACTTCCGAAGGTGCTCGGACTTCACAGTAATAGACGGGTTCTTTCATTCTTCTCTTCCCCTTTTCAAATGATTCAATCATAGCAGTAGTAATCGCTTCTTTGACTTCATTTGTCGTGATCGGTGTTTCGCTGTCGGCGAAAACAAGCCTTTCAAGGACAAAGACAACACCCTCCATCTCTTCATCACACATCGGCCCTTTTCGTGTCACTTCTTCAAACGCCGAAATCATTCCATCATACACAGTGGCTACTCTCTTTTCAGTTTCACAAGTAACAACATTAGGCCACTCGCCAAAGTCAATTGGAGTCTTATTGACTAAGATGTTGTTCCCGATCTTCCCAGGCCCAAAGGCGATGATCTTCCCTTTGATGTTTTCTTCCTCGATTATCTTTGCGATCTTTCCACATATTACAATCTTGTTCTCATTTTCTTCATCACTCATTGAACGGAGTTGGTCTAAAAATCCATCGACCAGAACGACGTTCGTGTCTTTTAAGCCAAAATTGGTCATCTTGAAAGTCACATTGCCACTTAATGTCCCAATTTCAACACTCGGACTCTTCCCAAGAACAGTTTCTTTGTACGTTACAAGAGGATCCGTCGTGTTAAACGGTACCTTCGCAAAGATCTCTTTCAAGTCTTTCACGCATCGTTCCAAATGCAATTCGCCTGTTGTGTACAACACAATTTCTCCGGTGTCTTTCACTGTCGTATCAACTGATGGATCGGACAATGTTAATAAGTGCAACCCCATTTTCAAACGTTCCATATCTTCAATTTTAACTGGCTCAATGGCAACGGGAAGAATCGGTTTGGCCCCACTGGAGACTAATGGCATTAAAGGTGAACATTTTAATGTCGTCGACAACGTAGCGGCTTTAAAGACTTGAGTTTCATTCACTGGAATACCTACAATAGACCCGGCCGGTACTTCCTCCATTTCTTGAACTGTTTGCCCCATCAACAAATACAATTTCTCGACTGTAAATGTGTTAATTGTGGTATTGACACTTTCGTCGTCGGTCGGGATATACTTTGGAGGCAAAATATAGAGTTTGTCACCATTCTTGACAACTCCACAAAACACTCGACACATCGCTATCATCTGATTATGAAACGGAAAGACCTTTCCGGAATATAGAACAGTTTGAGCCGTGTCTTTGGCACATAACTCAATCTCTTTCTTTAAGTAATTGGAATTGGGATGACACAACTTCAATAATCGAGTTTTCTGAGCAACAAGAGGAGACGGGAGGTGTGTGATCACCATCGACAAAATACTTTTTGCTACGGGTAAGAACCCACTCATCATCGAAAACAAAAACGACTTTTCTTCGTGGATTTCTAATTCTCTGGCACTGATGTTGAGATTTAAAGACTTCACCATCACTTGAATTTTGGCCAGAGCTTTGTCATGTGTTTCTTTGTCAAAATATTGTTTGACGACGGTGTAGATTTCCCACACCGGTCTTAAAGCTAAGTAACTGAAACACTTCACAGTGTTCTCTACTTGTGTTTTATACGTCTTACCAGTTTTCATGTTAATGTAATGTTCCCCCCACATTAACGACTTCAACGCGTCTGTTTTCATCCCAAACCGTTTGGAATATATGGTCGAAATCATTTCAAGGTCAAACCCCCATCCATCTATCGCACTCGCAAAGACTACATTCCCTTTAATTGGGTCAAAGTAATTCTCCCCAAAGACTAAACCACTCTGATCAGTAACAAGAGAAGTGATTTTGTTAATTGACGCCAATAAAATTTCAAGGTGACTGGTCGCTTCATCAATCGAAAAACTCTTTTCGAAAACAAGTCGGTCGATTTTGTTAATGACTAACACTAAATGTAACCCATCGGCTGCGGCTTGTCGAATCACTGTGTTTGTCTGTACACAAACACCTTCAACACAATCAACTACAACAATGGCTCCATCAGTTACACGAACGGCACTACTAACTTCTCCACTAAAATCGACATGGCCCGGGGAGTCGACTAAATTGATCAAGTAGTGTTCTGTCTGTTCAGGGTTTTGGGCGTACAACGATATCGCTGTCGACTTCATTGTTATTTGTCTTTGTTGTTCGTCCTCTCTATAGTCCAAGTATCGTACTTTACCAGTCAACTTCTTACTGATGATACCATTCGACGCTATTAAAGAATCACAAATCGATGTCTTTCCATGGTCAACATGTGCCAAGACACATATGTTGCGTACATTTTGTTGGTTTTGTTGTAATTTGCTGATCACTTTGCTTGGGAGAATAGTCATCTGATTGTGTTTCTAATCAGTTGCAAGGGGTTAAATACTTTGAATCTTGTTGTTTGTCTGTTTGTTTGACCATATTATCTACTATATTTTAACTACAACAAAACTATAATTTCCAAGTTAGTAAATTTTATAATTCCATTATTGTTGAAGTGTTAAACTATAATATTATATTATTAATATTATTATTAAACTACCAAAATGACCGACACCAAACCTACACAAAACTAGTTTTCAAAAACTAGAAATAACTAAGGACATGTCTGAACCAGTGAATGACTTAATTATGTCGTTCAAAGCCGAACTTGAGAAGATGAAAGAAGAAATTTCCGAGCTGAAGAGTCGGGTGTTAGAATTAGAGTCAAACAACCACCCATGTCATCACCATTGTGAAGAGAAATGTAATTCCTCATGTGATGAGTGTTGCCACAGCAATGACCCAATTGAACATTTCAAACACGAAATAGGGTTGGGCACAGAGACTCAGGTTGAATTATTTCAAGTGACTCCGGACGACTTGTCCACAAAAGAGGTCGGTGCAGTTCCCCGTTTTACAGAAGGCACACCGAAAGAGAATGTTTTCAATAACACACGAATAACAACAGGCAAAGGAAAGAAGAAAGAGATCCGGTGTGTCTCTTCGACGTTTTTAGATCGGGACTGCGACTTACAATTGATATGGAAAGATCAGAACACATGTGTGATAGTTCCCTCTCTTGTGTTTTACATTGAAATTAAGTTGTCTGGGACGACGAAGTATAACTGGATATCTTTAGGTGCTTATGCGGATAAGAACATGTATATTAATCATCACATTGGCTGGGACAAAAAGACCATTGGGATACATTCTGATGATGGTAAAGTGTATGTTTGTAATGGACAGAAACCATTTGATTGCACAACGTACTTTGGGCCTGGAGACGTGATCGGGTGTGGTTGGAAGATCAAAGAGAAGTCCATCTTTTTCACTCGAAATGGGAAGTACCTCAAAGCGTTTGACTTCCCATTCAAAGTCGATGCTTTTGCTATTGGAATGAAAGAGTTCGAACTTATCGAAGTTATTAATGGCGAGGAGACTCCATTTATGTTCGACTTAGTTTCATTTGTTGAGGGACTAGCCAAGAAGGAAGAGTCAAATGAAGTTCCAGTATAAAAAAAGGAGAATTGATTGGATAGTTTATTATAGTTTCAATACTAACAGTTTATTAGTTTCCCTTCAAACTATACGTATCTACTACTCAATAGTTTAAGTAGGTCACAGACAAACCTCAAAGTTTGAACAGGAAAAGCAGAGGAATAATAATAATGTCGAAAGCTCGAGATTATTATGAAGTACTTGGTGTAGAGATTACTGCTACCAAAGAAGAGATAGTGAAGGCATATCGGAAGTTAGCACTTAAGCTACATCCCGACAAACAAGAGAACAAAGAAGAGGCGGAAAAGCAATTTCAAGAGTTAGCTGGAGCGTATGGAGTATTAAAAGATGACACCCAGAGGACGTGGTATGATCAGAAACGACATTTGATATTAGCTGGGATTAACCAAGAGGAAGAGAATGTGATCAATCTGTATGAGTATTTCAACACAAATTGCTTTGACAATTACGACGATAGCGAGACTGGATTTTACACTGTTTTTAACGAGTTATTCAAAAACATTGAAAATGAAGAAGGTGGAGGAAAACAGATGTGCGGCTTTGGGAAGTCGAATAGTACGATTAATGAGGTCAAAGCGTTTTACGAGAATTGGAAGTACTTTTGCTCGAAATTGGAGTTCTATGACAAGTTGCCGAATAACATAGCAGACGCCCCAAATCAACAAGTCCGAAGAGGGTGGAAAAAAGAGAACGAGAAAGTTCGCGATAAATTACGGAATGAAAGAACACAGAATGTTCGACAACTTGTTAACTATGTCCAACGATTGGACCCAAGGTGGGATCAAGTCAAAGCCGAAATGAGACGACAAAAGGAATTACGCGAAGAAAAAGAGGCAAAACAAGAAGCAGCAAGACAACAACGAGAACACGAACGTCGACAAAAAGAATTGGAAAGTTTTAAGGACTTTGAACTCCCTCAAGAGGAAGAAGATGAAATAGAAAAACTGTCGAAGTATTACGAAGGAAAAGCAGTCGACACCGATGATGAGAAAGAAGTCGAAGAATTCTGTTGTGTTGTCTGTGACAAGAAATTTAAAAGTGAAGGACAACTCAAGACTCATGAAAACTCTAAAAAGCACAAACAAATGCTCAAACTCTTAAGAAAGGAAATGGAAAAAATCAATTGATTGTTTTGTTCGTAAGTGTGGTGTAAAGACTACATAATATCATTATCACTGATGTCTCATCCGCATCACTCATATATTCTTTCTTTGGTATTATCAAAGCTTTCAAGTTATATAGTGCTCGTGTGATTTCTGAGTAGATGGTATCAATAGACTATAGATTACTATATATTATAAATAAATAACTATATATAGTATATATACTATATATATACTATAAAAACAAACTGTAATACTCGTCGAGTCTAATGATAACATATATTTCAGTTCTGGACGATGTAATGCTATAAGATTTGAAAATGCAATTCCATCAGAAAAAGAGTCATTGAAATTGTCAATTGGTATGTCTACTTGAGATAATGAATTAATGGTCCACCCAATAACAGCATCAAGTCCTTGAATAGATTTATAGTGAGCTTTTGGAAGGACATATAGTTCAAAAATGATTAAGATTAAATCCAAAAGAGCGGTATCTATATTATTAACTATATCGATAGAATTGATTGTAATGGGAATTTCACTGTACATTTCAATATCCGAAAAAATGGAATTCACAATTTTGATTTGTTCGGAAGACCCCATTTGTAATAGTTCGACTTCTCGACGAGAAATCTTCTTGTAGAATTCTAAAATTAATTTGACGTCTTTTAATTCATCAAATGAAAGTCGTCGGTCTACTACTTTACTCACAAATTGTAGAACTACATCTTTTCTCATCTCCAATTGTGTGTTCGATTCAGTTTCTTTCAGCAACTTAAATTCATGTTGTTTCTCCCTGTTTCGTGGCGTTTTGAGAAAACTTCCTTTTTTACTTTGTTTTTGTTCCTGCGACCCATTAGAATTCGAAGCTTCTTGGTCTTTCACAACATCAATCAAATCAACAATTTCAGACAATGGCGTGTCTTGGAGAATCAAATTGAGGACTTGCACCCATATTGCAATTACAGTATTACTCGCTAATAAAGTAATACACTCGTTATCACTCTTTAATTCTAAAAACGACATCTTGTCCGTATGTGTTGTATTTTTGACTTGTTTAATACTTTTAATATCAATCAACTTGAGGGGTTTCTTTCTATTGTCAAAATCACTGACACTGTCAAACACTAAAAGATCCTCCTCAGTAAGCACCCAATATTTCACATTCGGATCTTCCTTTAGAAATCCGTAGTTCGTGAGTATTATCCCGGCCATTTCTTTATTATCTAATTATTTAAATAAAAATTTATTCATGCAAATATGAAAAAAAATGAAATGATGTTTTCTTAAATTCAAATTATAATTATTAGTAAATACCACTTATAAATAACAATATTGATATTACTAATTATTTCACTAGTAAATAATAGTATATTTCTTTTGAAACTTAAAATAAACTATTCTTTTATAATAATCAATAAATATGATTAATATAATTAATTTAATTATAAAAATGTAGTAAAGATTAATAACAAAATATAGTAATAAGAAACGTCATTGAATAAATTATTTAGTATTCTTTATATATTATATATATCAAAAAAGATGATAAAATGATATGTTGTGTGGAATGTAATAACATCTAAGGAGGGAAAAAATAATAATATTGATTGGTAGGGAGAATCACAAAAATCCGATAAATTAAACGACAATCGGTTTTGCCACAATGAACGACTTCTTGAAAAACGCACAATGTTTAGGTGACGCCTTACACGCGAGCTCAATGTATTTCTCGCACTTACCCATACGCTCGTTCGCGAGTTTGACGTACTTAATTGCCTTCTTGGCAAGTTTCTTCTCGGATGGGCCGATTTTGAGTGAGCTTTTCTTCTGCTCTTGTTTCACGAGTTTGTTTTGGAGGTGTTTGACAATCTTGGCAACCTTTATCTTCGAGACGACGTCGAAACGTTTAATCAGCTTCTTCAATTGTTTCTGTGCCTTCTTATTCTTCCCAGCAACAGCAGAAAGTTGTTTGTTCAGCTCTCTTGCAATTTGTTTCACGTTTGAATTTTTCTTGATTTGTTTCATCGATTGACGATACAGTTTCTCCATCTTTTTTTGTAATTTAACCGCTGCTACCTTGGCTTGGATCTTTTTCAACTTCCTGGCCAAACGCTTCGCGTTCTTCACCATTTGCGCACGCTTCTTCTCGGTCATTTTCTCTTTCTTTGGCGAATCTTCCTTCCTCGCTTCGACATCAACTTGTTTAATCGCTTCTTTGTATTCTTTGTACAACGGGTCGCTTTTCACAGTACTCGAAGTGGCACCCTCGTCCGCGTGCACTAAGACAAGTAATAAAAGTCCTATCACGATCGCTCGCATCGTTTATAAAATATATTATTAAGTTCTAGTTCTGTTTATTTTTTATAATTATTCGATTGATTTTTGTTTTTTAATTATAGTTTTTAGTTATTTTTTTGGTCAATTAAAGCAGTTCTTTTAATTTATTACTTTTCATTAGATTAATTATAATATTCAAATATACCTGTTATTTCTAACTAATAGTTTGTTTAAATATATTCTTTATTACATTAAAATATATTAAAATATATAGTTATTTATACCATTTGTTTTTGACTTTGATTATCTAATATTTATTAATAAATAATTTCAAATAGATTAGAAAAAATGAGATAAATAAAACACAACTAAAAAAACTAGATGACAGACCAAGTTGAATCACTCTGTCAACTTCTCAAATCTGGAGATTCAGAAACCGAAGCTTTAAAAGGTAAGATTTTAGAAGAAATACCAAAGATTACATTTAAACTATCGCAGAGGACAACATTTTTTGCGACGAAAGCTATGTTGAGATCTACACATCTACTTGAGTTTGTTGCCGTATTTTTGGACAACAACCAAGACGACACTCTATCTCTGTTGTTACAAAGTGCCTATTACTTTAAGAGGTACCCAATTACAAGAGATTTTCGAACAATAGAGAAAAGAGAGTTGACGGATCTACAATTCAAAAGGCTAAGACGTTTACAGGAATTATTATATGAAACACAGTTGAAAAATTTGGCGCTCTTGACTGTTGCTCAACTTTTGAACAAATTTCTTGTGATTTTTTCACACACCGAAATTTTGATGAGTATTTTGATAGCCATTAGGGTAGTACAAAAAGACGAGATCATCCCGCCGAAAGTTGCAGAAAAATTGTTTTTGGAGTATTTTGTAAATGAAGTGTCGGAGGATGTAGGGATTGAAATGACGTCGTCAAACTACCCAACGGAGGAGTGGCTGGAAACAGATGAAATTCCAAAGGAATGTCTCCCTATATTGACAGATACTTATATCGACCTTTATGACTACGTCAAAAGAAATTACATTTTGTATAGAAAAGAGGCGTTTGACGCGGCGTGTGAAGACATGGTGACGTCTCTTCAGCAAATCGGAATCGCAAAATCCAAAGACAGCATTCGAGTGAAAAGGTACGGAAAGCGAACATTGCCTATTATCAGTTTTGAAACAACCTTTGTTGGGGGTGAAAATATTTCTGGTGGAGAAAGAGATGTGCTTGGAGAGGTCACCGTCAATCCAGTAGACGCCGCCGAGATCGATGGGAAGAAGGAAAAATGGGAATTTGTTCTTCACGAAATCGTGTTTTTGGTTTCGTTTGAAGAGAACGGAAAAGTCAAAAAGGTGAGGGGAGGCGAAATTTTGAAGATATGTGATTTGGAAGGAAGAGATGAAGCGCAAGGAAAGCTAAAAGGGAGTGGGAGAAAGTTACAGGTGAAAATGGACGGCAATCAGTATGAAAAAGACCAAAAGAAGGAGTTCGGTGAATATCATTTTGATGTTCTTATAAGTCGGGACAAAGAGGTCGGCACGTTCAAAAAGACGATTGAAAATGTAAAGGAAATTATGAAAAAAAAGAAGTTTGGTGAGATAAGCCAGCAAATGAGTGATGTGCTACTTGGAATTAAAAACAAACCAACTGTTGTCAACGAACAAATAAAATCTATTCAAATGGAGGAAGAGAGTCGACAAACAAATACAGAGGGGTCAAAAGATAAAGTCGAAACAAGCAATGAAGGTATTACACATGAAACCAACCCGAGTTTCACTGCAATAATGAGTGGGCAATTTCCGTGGAACCCCGAGCAAAAAGAGGTTTTAAACGGCTTTATTTCAGGAGAGAGTATGAAAGTTACAGGAAAGGAACGAACTGGAAAAAGCAGTTTAGTGACTCAGATGGCGATTTCAGCCTATTCCCAGAAAAAGCGAGTGTTGGTTGTCACGCACTCAAATTTGTGTTTGAACAACTTCGTCCAAGGGTTGGTAAGAAGTGGCGTGTATGATGGCAAAATTGTTCGTCTTGGCCACGGCAATCAAGAGCTCTTTGAATCCTCGAAAATTGATTTCAGCAAACGTGGGCGCGTAGAGAAAGCACTTCAAGAGAGACAAAGTCTTCTCACTTATCTTCAGAGTATTGCCGAGAAAGTTGGTCTTCCACAACAAAATTTTCAAAGTTTGCAACTTTCGTTGCAATTCATCAAATCGTTAAAAGAACAAACAGCCGAGAAGAGCGGAGTGACTGACGAGCAACTTAGTGAAATTGAAAAGGAAGTCAAGTTGCTTCTTCCGCTTGAAATTTTTCGTTCGCAAAAGCAAAAAGAGAATTATATTATGAATAAGTTTTGTCAAATTGTGGCAATGACGTCAACATTTGTGTCAATACAGTTCAACGACATTGACCAACACTTCGATTTGGTGATTATTGACGAGGCTGGTACGATGTTAGAACTCGAGATGGGGCTTCTTGTAATGCTTATGGGAATTCATGGAACAAAGCAAATTATAGCGGTTGGCAATGAGAGTGATATTCCCTCAGTTATACACGACAAAGAGACGAGCGAGTACACGCGACTTAACAAAGGGCTCTTCCATCGAATGTGTAATGTTAAGACGATCGACTTGAAAACTTCTTATAATTTATGATTGGAACAACTTTATTTTTAATGAAATAACTATGTTCAAAAACATTCATTGCTTATAAAAATCACTTTTCTTCTAGTGTTGTTTCTTGCTGGATTTGTTCAAAAACTTTCTCTGGTACTTCGATGTCACTGCCAATGTCGCTTGGACGTGCACTAGCTCCTGCCGATTTCTCTTCGTCGTCTGTTGATTCGTCTGTCCCTTCTTGCTGGATTTGGGATACAAGGTTCTTATCGATTTCGATATCCTCGTTTTGTTGTTCGAGTTCAACCTCTTTACCTGTCTTCGCCTCTTTAAGAGCCAACCGTCTCTCTAAGAAGAACGTGATGCCTTGTGTTATCAAACATAATATAATTCCAACAATTTGCAAAACAAACCCAAACCACAGCGCCCATCTTCTATCGTTTGTTTTTGTCGCAATAAGTCCTGCAAACAGTGGACATAAGCAGCACGTCAGTTCACCGACACACTCTGACATCCCCAAAATCAACCCCTTCAGTTTGGGGCCGGAGTTGATCGAGTATAATACGTTACTCTGCAAATCAAAACCAGATATGAACCCAACTGGAATCGCAAGAACACACAAAATCCACCCATTCCTCAAGTAAATCAAACCGACACAAATTGCAGCTATAATCACTTGAACAATAACATTGAAAATTTGCTTGTATTGCCAGAACGACACTTGTCCCAACAAAAAGAAGCATAAAGATTGGCTGAAATAAACGATTCCAAGAAAACAGCTACAGAATGTCCCAGGGTCATCATTCGCGCCATTCAAAACAATTTTGTTTTCATCTGCAAAGTCGATGTACTGATTCCCAAATACCGCAATTGTTCCGTAAACGGTAAAGTGTACAACCAACTCGTTGATATAATACATAAAGAAATAGTGCGGAATCGGACGTGGTCTTGTGAGGAAGTTTCCGTCTTGTATTTCGACGTCCTTCTCTTCGATCACATCCCCATTCATTCGCAACTTCTCCAATTTCTTTTCAAGTTTCTTCTTCCGCTTCTCTTCTCTCTTTTTTGCACGTTTTTCGTTGACACTTTCGCTGTTGTTTTGTGGGAAGCGCGGGAACACAACAAATGCGACCAAGACAATTAACGCGGAGAAGTACAACGAATAGCTGTAACCAAATGCCCGTCGCATTGGTCCACCCAGAACAAAGCCAATAGCCTTACCAAGACTCCACGACACACAAAACCAACTCATTTTCTCATTAGTTTCTCCTTTATAAATTTGGTTTGAAAGTAAATACTCGCAAATGGACCAGAAGAATGCTAAAGCGAACGACTCCTGAATCAACAAAAAGAAGATTGGAAGGAGTGTTGTTCCTGTGATGTAAAACAATGCGATAGAAATCGCACACGTCGCCTGCAAGACAAAACCTATTCGACAAATAACATCGGGGCACAAATATTGTCGTGAAGCTACCATCCCTATGATCGGGGAGAGAAGCCCAGTGATCCCAAACGTAACGGCGTCCGCAAGACCAATCATAAAAGGATCAGCGTCACCTCTTTCCTTCATAAGAAGCTAATTGTTAGAGTCATTTTGTGTTAATAAATAATACAAACTGGCAAGACTAACCAACACATATATGTGCTTAAATTGATAGTAAATCCTCCAATGTAGAAGTTCAAGATGTTAAACCGTTGGATGAAGCGAACTACTTTGTTGCCACTCGTCTCGCTCATTTTGTTTATCCAGTTCTGCGTTTTAGGTTTTACGTCGAGTTCTTGTGAAGAAGACTGTTTTTCATTTCTACATACTAATTCGTGTACTTGGGCATTCTTTTCGTTTCTTCTACGGTTTTCTCGTCTTTGTGGCCTTTTTGTGGTTCTTTTATTAATTTGTAAATAGTTTTCAATGGTTTTAAATAGTTCTTTGGTCATATAATGTTCATAAAAAGTTTGGCAGTTTAGTTTCAAAAATGGTATTTAAACTATAATTTCGTTCGAAACAATGTTGAATTTATTCTTTATAATATTAGCACGGTTTTGTTTAAAAAACGGGATAATTATTCTTATTATTTTGAGAAAATCTTCTTTTGAAAAATTTGATTATTGTTTGCCCTCAACTTTTTGTATTTGTGTTATTGTTTTCACATGGTTGGTTAATAATTAATTATCTAATCGATTATAGTTTAATGGTAAATGTATATAATTTAGTAATTTACTAGTTGTTTTATAATAAAAACACCACAAAAAACATTTTTATTACATTAAAAGAACAAAAAAGCTCGTTAATTAAAAAAGACTTGAAAAACAGTTAAAATGTTGAAAAAGAGTTTTATTTTTTATTGTCCATTGATCTAGTTAATTTTATAATTAATAAACAATAAATACAAAAACATAAGTGTATTAAAACCATTGCAAAACTATAATTCTGTCAATAGTAAATGTGTTTGGGGAGACGGTGTTATTGAATATGGATGATCCAAAGCCCGATTGATCAACAAAGAAAGAACTGAAGGTGTTGTCGATTTTCGATAACCCGTTTGTTCTTATGTAGAAGCAGTGATAGCAATAAATAAGCCATGAGTCGTCTTCTCCATAAGCGTTGATGCAAAATGTGAGTGTATTAGTTTTGTGAGCAAATTTGAGTGGTTGTGTGTTGTGTGGATTTTTCAAAGAGAAAGCAAAGAAGTCGTCGTCTTCTTTAACGAATGAAATTGAATTTGTTTCTATTGGGAGTTGTGCACCGTTGAAACATCCAAACACAGATGATTTGGAACATACTATAAACATTGTTTTTGCCTTTGCGCATGTTCTTGCGTTGATCAATTTTCTAGAAAGTCCATCTAAGTTTGAGTCATATAAAACGTTGTATTGTTGTGACTTACACCACCCCTTTAATGTGAATTCATACTCTGAAAATGGGTATTGTTTGTTTTGTGGGATCTCCTTAAAGTTGTACTCCGACCGTGTTTTAAATTTGCTTCTATTATTTCTTATCATCTCAACTTCAACTTCCTTTTCTTGAAGGTATTGAGTCGTTTGTTTCGATTGAAACATTTGTTCAAAGGCCTTAAAGTCCGCCGAGTTATCAGAAATGCCTCTACACGACTCAGACCTTCCATGCTGTGTTTTAGATTTAATTGCAACGACTGTTGTACTTGGCTTTTTATCAACTTTTTTTAAAGAACTTTCAACTTTTCTTATATTGAATGGGATCTTTGGTTGAACACAAAGCTCCAGTTCATTGGATGACTTTGATCGACTTAATAATTGATCTTCTTTTGGTTGTTTGGTTTGAGTTAGATAATCGTGTGGAATATTTGAGTATTGTTCTATGTGCGATAGTTGTCCCTTTTTCTTCAAATTATCCGACTTGGACAATTTCAGTTCTTTAGAATAATCACTTGAATAACATCTTGGTGTTGTATCCAAACAATTATCAATCATTGATGTCACAGAATGGCCGCTTGTGCCGTATATATTGATAATCCCATTATTCATTATAGTCGTGATGGTGACCATGTTAAATGCCTTTTTTTTCAACTCTAAAACAACTCTTATAAATATCCAAATTCATATTTCTCAACATCCTGACCATTAGTGAGTCTTTGAATTACTTTTACTATTATTTATAGTATATATAATAATATTATACTATTTCATAATTTAAATCCAAAAAACGATATAATAAAACGGAAAAGTATTGGAAGAAATTTCTATTTTTTAAAATAAACCATTTTTGTAAAATATCGGGATTTTAGCATTTTTATTATCAGAATCTTCATTTATCTTTTTTTGCAACTGTTGAATGAAAAAGACCTTTATCGATGTTTTTTTTTGTTTAGAAATATCAATAAATACTTCGAATATATAATACTTTAAACTACAATTTTATTGTTTTTTTATTAATACTATTAAAATAGTAATACAATAAAAAAAAGATGAACTGTACTGTTTAAAGAATATATAACTATAATATAGTTATATATTAATTATATGTACAGTATTATTATTTTTTCTAATATAAACCATTTCTTTAATTTTGGTAATGACTAGTAAAATATAATAACCTTAATGGTACAATTACAATTATTTAGTCTGACAGAGTATTTTAGCGATAGTGATATCCATTCTCTGTATAGTGCAGACTCCATCGACCGACTCGAGTGAGTGGAGGTATTTAGAAACCTCTCCACCTATTCTCGATATTTGTTCCTGGTCGAACAAAAAGAAGTCGTTTTCATTTCTTATTCCGAAAATTGATTCGGCCTTAAGTGTTCCTCTCTTTCCTGTGGACACATGGACATCAAAATCAAATCCTTTCAGTTCCAACATGTCAGCAAGAGTGTGTACGGTGTCCACCACTCTATAATTTTCGCATCTTCTGAGTGCTGTTTTCAACGATGATCCTTCCGCAACCTCCGAATTGAGTCTCTCGCTTATTCTTCTCTCGATGAGCTCTTTGAAGTAGATCGGATCTTTGTCTTCTATGGTGAGAATTCTGAAGAATGGGACTGTCACAAGTGTTTGCTTCTTGTGAGCTGTGAATGTGATCGCATAGAACTGATTTAAGAGTGCAAGCAAGACACACTCTTGCTCACTCTGGTAGTTCCTGATTTCCCTGAAGGAGTATACACACTTGAACGAGCTTGGATTGACCCCTTTGAACTCCTGGTGGGCAGCTGTGAACGCTATCGATTGCATGATCGCTGAGAATTTCACGAATTACTCACAGTTCACTTCGCTTTATATAGTTTCGGGTATAGTTTTTTTTTAATTTAAGTATAATTTGATGGGAAAAGAACTACGCACCATTTATGGATGGCACCTAGAAAAAGGGCGCAACAAAGATGGTTTGTGAACTAAATGCTTTTACTATAACTTATAGCTTTTATTATTTCTTTTTTCAACAAAAGTTCGAAACCACCTTCTATTTTCTTTTTTTATTATTTGTTGACGTAAAAGTACTAAAATATCCCGATTTTGTAAATAATTTGATTGTATTATTAATTTAATTATAATAACAATTATTTTATAAACTGGATTCTTATTGGCAAACCATATTTTTGGGTTATAAAATAGAATAAAATAATATACAACTGGTAAATGAAATAGAAATCTGCCGAGATATAAAAAGTCTATATGACATAAATAGAATTCGAATTAAAATCGAATTAATTAATGAATAGTAAAGTTAAGATAATTAATAAAAAGAACAAAAACCCTTGAGTAGAAGTCATGAAAAAAGCACACATCCAAAGTCAACACCAGAAAATGAAATTCAAAGTTCGCCTCTGATCTCGATAATGAACACGCACAAATACAAATTAACAACATTTTGCAACAACAAATATTATAACAATTAATAAAAGAAATCATAAAAAAAATTATTAAAAAAATAATTTAAAAAAATTCTAAAATAATACACAAATTTGAAAAATAATAAAACATTTTGAATAACATATTCAACAAACTTTGTTTTTCGATGCGACAGAAACCTAATGTGACTCTCGCACCTTCCCGCGCTGGGATATGTTGCTTAATGCATCATTTTAACACACTTTTGTTCGACTGGTTTTAGAATTCTGATATTGTGAATTGCTGTGAATTAGAAGTATCAACTTTGTGGTGCTATTAAGTAGCCACACTAAAAAGTTCTTAGATTTACATATAATGTGCTAAGTGTTAGTGCAGAGACACATTTCATGTTGTAAAAGGTAGTGGGTGTCGTTCTTGTGTCTTTAAACAAGACGACCTCTTTTGGGCGTTTTTGTGCTTTTGTTGTCGGATTTTCTCCAGAATTGTTGGACTCTCCCTGTTTATAGAACAATTGTAAACTGGTTTATTTACTAGCAAGTTGTGGTTGTCCGCACCAAAAAGTTTTTTCGTTTTTGATTTTTTGATTTTTTTGCTTCGGCTTTCTTCTTCAATTATTGTGTCTTGTGGCAGATAAAAATTTAGCAAATTTTCGGGAAATAATCACAATCCAAACCGCACTTTGAGTTTTAATTTATTTACTGAAACTTTTTTTTTATACCAAATGTTTTTACTATTTATTTTAATTGATTTAACCATATTTATTAGTAAAAATACTCATTTTGTTTTTCTTTTTTGTTTTTTTGAGCGTATATTTAGCGACATTTTTTTTGATTTCAATGAATTACAATTGAATTATACATTATAGCAATTGTCTATTGGAAAAAAACTTTTTATGACATTTTTCTGGACTTTGTGTTATTCTTTCTGTTTGGCGAATTTAATTGGTGGCATTTACATCCACTGACAACGTCGTTGTTCAAACATATTTTATTATTGACGCAAAAACGATTTTGCTGATATTTAAATTTTATGATAGACAAATCGTCACCAATATTACACCGCACAACCGTGCATTCCCATACCGCCATTTTGTCCACTCTATTAATACACACATTTTCTTTTGATTCACCCAATCAAAATAGACACAGCATTGTATTATTCCATGTATTGCTTTGTTTGTTTTAAGTCTACAGATAAACAGAAGACTGTATTCCGCTGCCACAATTGCCAAATGTACCTTTTTTCATTTTATTTTCAGATTATTATTAATTTACAAGTTCGTGCGGAACTAACCAAATAACACTTTTTATTAATTAAATTATACTTATTTCATAGAAATTGTTATTTATATAATATAATAAACTTTTCGTATTAAAAACTCTTGTTGATTATTTACATGATTTGTTTGTAAACTTTCTTTATGTCTTCAGGTACTTTATAACGATTGACTTTAAAACACGTTTTCGAAATAATAAGTTTACAAAACTGTATTATGTAAGTATTATATAAAATTAATTGTAATATAAATTAAGTATCTTAGACTGTCATATGATTATTATACTATAATATAACAATAATAATAATTTTATAGTTTGAAATATTAAGAACAAACTATAAAATGTAAATAATTTTTAATATATTAATTCAAATTTTTTTTATCGCATCAACAAAATAACAATTATAAGTATTTTATACTAACTATTTTAATAATATTATTTCAAAACCAAAGTTATAAACTTATTATTGATTATAATTATTTGATTATTTTATTTTGAATTTTTTGATTTTGAATTTCAACTCAAAAAATGAAAAGAAAAGATTGAAAAATGCTGAACGAGTGCATGGAAAGGACGCGATATTCACAGGCATTATTATGTATTTTTGTTCACACAACATAGTCACCATACTCTTTGCTCTGTCACTGGCTGTTCCTGTCGTTCGGATATTTTACAACGAATCTTCCCCGCCAAGAACCGAAGAGATCTGGAAGAAATTTGCACCATCCCTCACCAGAAAGCAGTTCGACCTCCGGTACGGAGGTGGAAATAATTACAGCCAAATTATTAACATTGTTGACGAACCCAATGAAGTTGTTGTTGTTGCCATTGACGAGATCACAAACACAATGGGCGACGAATACATCGAAGCTCAAAAGCCATTGATTAGACTTTTAACAGAAAACAATTCAGCTCCTTTTACTGTTGAAATTATGCCGTCGATGGACACAATTGTTGCCACACTTTCCAAACTGCTTGTGGATAACAACTATGATAACATCGTCGTCGTTCCCGACAACAAAACCAAAATTTCAAGTGACGTAGACGCTGTTATTGTCAAATCTGACAATTCAAACAACACACTCGATTTGATCAAAAACGGAATTAAAACCGGAACTCCCGTTTTTGTTATTCTTCCAATCAATCTGCTTGAACCGACTTATTTTGTTATTCAACTTCTGAGAAGAGAAAACACTTTTATTGTTGTTCCAGTCGTCACCAAAGACCACATGGCGCAGATCAAGTCGGACTTTGTACCATATCAGGCATATTTGTACGACGCAATGCTTGTTGCTTCACATGCAGTTTCCGTATCACTCACAAACAACACCCCACTAGAGCTTTTTCAAGGAATGGTGGCAACACAATACAATGGGATGAGTGGAGTGTTTTCTTTTGGAATTGATGGAAAGCGAGATAAGTTTCTTTTTTCCATTACACTGCTCGAAAATTCGGAAACTTTGAAACAATTTGGTTTAATCGATGAGGGTGGGTATACCATCACCAATCCATCACTCTTACCAAAGAAAAGCAATATTTTGGTTATTGCCGTTTCTGTGTCGTGCGCTATTTTTGTGTTTTTCATAATTTTTGTTGGTGCGGCATTGATTGTTGGACTGGTTGTCAGATCTGCAGTTGTTGGCAAAATCGGGATTAGTGATGTCGCACTCACCTTACCCCCGCTTAGCGCGACAAATCACTCAAAAACCTATTACGGGATGTGGAGGCTCAAAAAGGTGTGTGTGAAGGTTCTCACCACTGCCCACTCGGCCGAAGAAATAAAAAACACAATCAATTTTTTGCGAAAGTTGAAAAATGAAAGGATAATCCGAGTGTATGGAGGAAACACAAATCCAGAGATGATAGTTATGGAATTTGCAGAAAGGGAGTCTCTCCATTCGATTGTTTTGTGCTTTGACGCCTACATACAAGTCAAAGAGGTGCAATACAAAGTAATAGCACAGATTCTTGAGGGATTGACCTATCTTCATCAAAAGAAAATACTGCACCTAAATTTGACTCCAAGCAACGTTCTTATCACAACAAATTACGACGCAAAACTTTCAGATATGGAGGTATCAGTTTTTGCACATCAAAGGATAGAATTGATCGACTGGAAAAAGATAAAGATACGTTACTCACCACCAGAAATCCTCGACAACTCGGAACTGGATGAACGGACGGACGTGTATATGTGGGCGATGGTCATTTGGTTTATTGCAACGTCAATTCACCCATTCCAAGAAATTTCAGACAAGAAGAGACTTATCGACACAATAAAATCGGGAGAAAAGCCCATTTCAAGTCTAATCAATGACAGTGATTTGATTGAATGCGTTGAGATGTGCTGGAAACCCAAAGAAAAAAGACCAAGTGTGGCCGCCTTGAAAGGCATTGCCAATTTTACACACTTCACACATGTACATTAGTTACTGTGGTGTGTAATTCACAATCTTATTTCTTTCTTTGTTACATTCAAATCATGGTCATATTCAGTTTGCTTTTATGATAAATAAATAATAGTATTTATCATATTTTTTGATTTTTACAAAAAAAGCACAAGTTAAGATAAGAAAATACTCGAAATAATATAAAAATTCAACACTATAAAATATTTTTTAAATTAATAAAATATTATATATAATTACACATACTATTTAACAAATTAGTAACATTTTAAATATTGAAAAAATAAATATGTTTTTGTGTTTGTAATGGCTTTTTCGATTTATCATTGTTTCAATTGAACTATTAATTTATTATATAAAACTATCAAAAACGAGTTTTACATAATCTTACTTTAAAATTTTCGGTGTTTCAATCACAGTACACAAAAGGTTGAAAATACCAAAAAACGAATTAAAAAAATGATGGAATTAATTATACTATATAGTATTTTTATTGGTAAGTATAGTTCAAACCTCAAATTGTCCAACTGTATATAAATAAACGTGTTTTGCATAATCAAAAACAACGACAGTGTCGCGATCTTTAAAACTCAATATGCTTAGTCTTTTCCACACCCGTTTGTTTTCGCCATTGATGTGGTAATGCTGATGTTTAGAAAAGGTGTTTGGAGTTAGTATAGAAAAGATCAGATCGATATATTTAGAGAATGATATCCCAAGGTTTTTGACTGAATGTGCGACATTTATTCTACAAAGTTTGTGTATTTGTAATAATTTTTCTGAATGTGTAATTACACTTTAATAATAATGTATTATATATTGTCTTATAAATTATATTATAAATAAAATAAACATTGTTCTTACAAATTAGATGAAACTACTGGCATCTTCAGAATTCCAGGCGATATCAAAAAGGTGCAAAGTTACAAGAAAAAGGCGGATAAGTGTGTTTCACTCGAGTTGCTTTTTGAACCAAAACACGTCCACACAGTCACTTCTTTGATGACTCAATTTCTTAAGGACTTACCAGACCCAATAATACCACGGGAGTTGTACCCAAAGTTTTTAGCATGTGCCTCAACTTATTATTCCGAGAAATTTACCAACCAAAATGCATTGGCGGTTGCAGCAAACACCTTTCACTTCTTGTTACTTTCGATGCCACCAAAGAATCTCAAAGTTCTAGCGTTTTATATGAATTTCTTTTACAATTTGACAATCAATAATCAAAGTGTCCACAAAATGAATTCAGTGAACCTTTCGACGTGTGTAGCTCCAAATGTTTTACGAGGGGACAACGTAACAAAATATGAGGAGATCCATTTGCAGGTGTTGACTGGCACATTTTTCATTGAATATTATCCATTGCTCTTCAGAGACACTTGTTTAACAAATGGATTACTTTTCCCACAGTACCAAAACGTTTCATTTGACTCAAAGAATATAGAACTTCAGAAATTAACTAAATCTGTTGTCTTGACTCCGAGAAATCGTCCACAGAAGAAAGTGACAGAAAGCATTTGGAAGGGGTTCAATGTCAAGCTTCAAAAAGAACAAGAGATCGACGAATTGTTCCAGTGGAGAAAAACAGCCCAAAACCAATGTGAAAAACTCTCGAAGAGTACTATTGACCTCTACCACAATCAAAATGAATTAGAGAGTCATCTAGTCAGGTCTTTTTTGCGGCCAAAAAGCGAGAGTATTGCTACAACACTTATTGAGATCCAAAAGGAAGACATCAATTTACCAAAAATCGATACAACAACTTTGTTCATGAACAAAGAGAAAAAAAAGAAGTTATCTTTCGATATTCCACTTAAGAAAATGCATCGCAAATGCACCATTTCAAATTATTAAAAGCTCTTCATGTTATTAAAATGTTATTGATAGTCTTGTTATAAATGTTATTATAATTGTTTTATAATTGTTTTATAATTGTCATTTAAATGTTATACAATTTGTTCTATTAAATGTTCTATTAAATTTGTTATTAAAGTGTAATTAAAATGTATAACACAAATTTTACAAAATAATCAAACGAGTTTATGTTTTTTCATATAGTTGAATTGTGTTTTTATGGATTTAAGAACCAATATGCCAAACGTTGGGTCTTGTTGTTCTGGTGGCAATTTGATAACATCCTCAAAATTCACAACTTCGACATTTTTAAATTTTTGCCCTTTTAGACTGTGCGATTTCAACGTCTCCAATTGATCGAATGGACCATCACCTATTGCTACAAAAACGATTGAAAGACTAACTTTAGAGGCTTCGACAATAGCATTATTTGTACGTGTGAGATCCGTTATAATGCCTGGAGTGATTATGAAGAGTATGTGGTGTTGATTTGTAGCCTTGACGATTCCAATAGCCTTGATGATGATTGGGGAATAACTTAATGGATTTGATAAGACTATACTTTGTGTGACTTGTGAATAAAGCTGCAAGCAATGTGCAATGCCATTAGTCGGTTGCTCGGATGGGAGAAATGAAAACGTTGTCTTGTCACGTGTAGAAGAGTCGCCAAAGCCATAAAATGGGATGTTCCTATTTACGTCCAAATCTTCTATTGATGTTCCAATGGCATCAATAACACGTTGGTATGGATTAGAGACTGGAATAGTAGGGTCGATTTTGTGGAGGTTTTGGCAGTTAAATGTTCGACCACCTTGAGCGACATTCGAGTCACTGTAATCCACACTTAATATAATTTTACTGTTCCGCATCTTAGCAGTATACAACTGCATCTTCAGTTTATTTAACTCGTCTTGTGGTGCTAGTTGTTCGTGGGACTTTTTCGAGTGTTTTGCTCCCATTGTAAAACAACAATATTATATGAACACTACAGAGTTATAAGTTCTTCTTTGTCCCACCATTTCAATTGTTATAATTATACTCATTTATTATTAAAAATACTATATAAATTAGTTTATTTAATAGTTTTTCTTAGTTTAAGAAGAAATAGTAATTATTATGAAAGGAATAAAACAATTTTGGATTGTTCTTAATTATAATTCGAACAATTCAAAAACATCATATATTTTTTATTGAAAAATAAAAATGTAGAACATTGAAAATATTTAATAATTGTAGAATGGAATATACAATAAAAAAAACCAAATTTATTGTTTTATTGTTGTTAGTTGTAACACTAGTTGTGGTTTTGTGTGTTGGTACATCTTATACGTTCCCAGTTAAGTGCATGGAAAAGTATACAAACCCATCAACTAAACAGGACATCACGTTATTGGCTCTTGCAGATGAAGGTCGTGTAGACCTTAAAAGTATTATTATTCCCATTTCTTACCTTCGACAATACACCACTTGTGTTATCCACCTTTTTGTCGAGAAAACCCTATTTACTCAACATGTTTCTTTTTTCAACGAAATGCAACAGACGTTTGGTCTTGAAATAGAAACATTCACAAAAGGAAATGTGTACATTGCAAATTATCGCATTAAACTCTACAGAGACTTTTTGATCAAAAACAACTTCAAGTACAATCGTGTTCTTCACTGTGATGTTTCTGATGTTTATTTTCAGATTGATCCCTTTCAATATATTGGAACATTAGGGAAGTTGGTTGTATTCAAGGAAGGGTGTGACGGCACCAAATTACTAGAAGATAGTAAGAACACTGAGTGGTATAGACAATGTTATCCTAGTATGGCACCCCTTACAAAAGACTCTGTAATAATCAATGCTGGTGTAGTAATGGGTAGTTCCACGTATATGTTAAAGTACTTTACGTTGATATGGGCTTTAATGGAAAACAATAATAAGTGTGACATTGCAGTCTTTGGGCCTGATCAAGCTGTTGTCGAGTATGCCTTCCACTCGGGACTTTTGAATGAACTAATCGATCGACTCGAATGTGGATGTGTCTATTGTGATAAAGTGAAAATGAAGAACAATATGTTATTTGATTCAAATGGGTGTTTGATGCCATTTATCCATGGTAGACCACCATATTACCCACAAAGTATTATCACTCAAAACCTTGAGAATTATAAAGAAATCACTCGTTTGGTGTAATTAGGGTTCTTAACATAAAAATTCATTCTAATTAGAGGAGGTGTTACCTTCTTCATGCTTAATAACATCAGATGCAATTACGGCATCTATTGGGGACTTGGACTCTTGTAATGTGCTTTGTCTGAGTACATCAGATGTTATGACAATGTCAGTGGGAGTTTTTGCTTGTGGTACTTCTTTGATTGGTTCGCCTCCATGTTCAACGTCGATGTTATTCATATCGAAACGCTTGGCTTGTCGTTTCTCGTTATATCCGAAGAAGATGTGATACACCTATTCATCAATGTTCTGCTCATTACAACGCGACAAACACAATGAAAAGATAACAAACGACTTCACTTGCAATCAAACACAGTAAGAGTGTCACTACACAGAAGTAGACGGGTGCAAACACATTAAATCCATCAGACAGAAGTCCGGCAATTAAAGGCAAAAACGCATTAGAAAGCGCAGCAACACTCTCACTAATCCCGACAAACAACCCTTTGGACTTTTCACTTGCTCGTAAGGAGTAATATGTAGACGTCTGATACCCAAATCCAGCGGCAAGTCCAGCGAAGAACGCGATAGCAAAAATGACGTATGGATTAAATACGACAACAAGAAGAATTAAGAAGAGTAAGAACATCGCCTGTGCAGCAAGAATAAGTGACCTGTGATACGTCCACGCAACCGTCAGACTCATCACGATGAACGCGATGGTTTGTGCCGAGTAGAGTACGAAAAATGTGAAGGCGACGAAATTGTCTTGTGGATTTCCAAAAGGAATTCCGATGTTTTTATAGTCTGCGATTTTGATGTATTGGTTTGTAATGACACAGGACGTCCCGAAGACACCGAGTTGCATAATATACCCCACATAGATATATGTCTTGTTTTTGAGTTGTTCTTCATTCCATTTTAACTTGGGTTTCTTAGTTTCGATGATATTTAAGTTTGTGTCCGTCTTCTCTTTGTCTTCACTTTTCTCATCTTTCTCTTTCAACTCAATCTCAACATCTCCAATCTCATTCTTGTCACCACTCACTTTCTCTTTCTTGTCTAACTTCTCCTTCTTTTGACTCTCTTTCTGCTCTTCAATCTCATCTCTCAACCATTTGACGTGTCTATATGGATATACTATAGCTATTAATACATTCAATCCTATTGCAATATACAACGAATTGCTTGACCCCAGTGCTGATTTTAATGTCCCACCTGCTGCATATCCAATTGCTTTCCCAAAGGACCTGGTTGTTATGTCGCTTTATTAACTAAAAAAATAAATGATTAATAATTAATAATAAATAATTAATAATAAATAATAAATAAAAACAAACCAACAGACTGCAAATAACCCCGAATTGCGTACTTCTTTGCCTTCGCCAGCTTCCTTTCCAACGTTACCTACCGCAGAGGGCCAAAAAGTTAAAGCAGAAAACGCCCAAAAAGCACAGGAGAAATAAATTGCGACAATGGAATCTTGCCATATAGCTACTAAGACTTCAGCTATTGTCAGCATTACCATCGAGATTCTAATCATAATGAAAGGACTCACGTAATCTGCTATCTTCCCACCAAAAGGTGCTAACCCACCATATATAACAAAACAGACTGTTTGGAGAAGGGCTAGCATTAGGGCTGAAGCGCCTTGTTCATTAAATAGTAAAGGGACCACAATCCAATAAAAGTAGCACGATGTGTTGTAGAGAAAAGCAACGAGGAGCTGACGAAATAAATTGTCAAAGGGAAACATTAAATAAGATAGCCACTTATTCATAGCTTTTTGGGGTGTTTGGAGTTTCTTTTTAATTTTTTTGGACAAGGAAGAATTTCGAGGAGAGTGGTTTCAGTGTCGAAGCAAAGAAGCTCATGTTTCATTTGCAAACTTTTTGAATGTGCAAATAATCGGGGTTTTCAGCTAATAAACTTCTTTTTGTTGAAACTTTTTACTCTCAAAATGTACTATAAAAAATATTATTACTATTAAAAGCGTGCTAAAAAAGAATTCTTTCATTTGGTAATAAATAATGACTAAAATGGTTGTTTATTATTATATATATGGTTTATAATTTTATTATTAAATAATTATTATGATGCTATAACAATATTCTTCTATTCCAATTATTTTAAATATAAAATATTTATTATAAACATAAACATCATAAATAGTTTATTAACCATTTTATATAACAAACAGTTAATTAATAACTAAATATATTTATAATTAAATATATTATATATTATATTATATTATAATTAATACAAATTTAATATAATACTAATAATATTAAGTTAGTGTAATACAGTCGATACTCTATCGGATTGGACTTCTATCGGATTTGGTTTTTTATCCAATCAAAACTTGTTCCAATCCGATTTTATAAATAAAACCCGTATAATTAGTATAAAATTTTCTTTTTATTTTCCAATCCTTGGGAAAAACCATTTTCCCATTATTCCAATCCGATAGAGTATCGACTGTATATTGTTTATTAAAAAAATCTTAAAATGTAAAAAAAATAGAAAACCTCAAACTATTATTTAATTTAATATAAATTAAACATTTAACTTAATATTTAAGTTAACTTCTAATAAAGCGAATTGTCCTCTATATCAGCGGGAGTATTACCACCATTAAAAAGAATAACACTGAAACATTCCAAAAACTTTGAACAAAAAACAGAAATTAAGTCGTAAAATTCCCAGAGAATTGACCGACTTATCCTTTCAATCAAACAACTCAATAACTTATACCTGAGATCTTTGAACTAAGAACTTGAAATAAAACTGTAATGAGCCAGCCACCAGTCCCAGCAAAACGTGCTGCAAAAAAAGAAAAAGACCCGAAGGCGACCTTCACCAAGCCATCAAGACTTATTGCTGCTGCTAAAGCCGGCGAAGATGAGTTGATTAAAGAGTATATGGATGACAAGACAAAGTCAATTGACATCAATAAAGTCGATTCTTTGGGACAGTCATCAATGCACTGGGCAGCCCATTCCGGATATCCAAACACCATCCAAACACTTTATAACTATGGTGGAAACGTCAACGTCCAAGACAAAGAAGGTGAAACACCACTCCACAAAGCTGCTTGGAAGGATAAACTCCAAACCATCTCAAAACTCATTTCACTTGGGGCAGATGTCACTATCAAGAACAACAAGGGACAAACTCCTTTCGATGTGGCAAAGAGTATGGAAGCTAAAAAGCTGTTGTACATCCCATCTGACAACCTTGAAGAGGATTTGGAAGATTCTAGAGACGAGGATGATGACTAAGATACTTTTTCATTCTGTTCAACTCGTTTTTTGTTGTACTTTTGTGACTTTCTTTGTTTAACACCTCCTTATTTGTCTTTATTAAATTTATTAGAAAAAAATAATATATTGTTATTAATTATTAGTAAAAAAAGCCCGTCTATACTTCTTATATAACAGTTTATTTAATTCTAATTATAATTAAATAAAATTAATACTATTAGTAATAATTAGTAATTATTATCTATTAATAAATATATTAGTATAAACTATTAAAAAACAATAACCATCAGAAACAGAAAAACTTGAGACATTCATTTTTGGAGTTCCAATTTAGTTTGCTTTATCATCATTTTTGTTGTACCATACATTTTAGTTTGTTATACTTAAAATTTACCATTAAAAATGATATTATTTTATTGGAATTATTTTATAATTATATAATGGTTTATTAATGGTATAAATACTTGTCTGTGATTTATATCGAATAAATAACTTATTACGACACGAAGATCTTTTTTGCAGTTTTACAACATAAAATTCGACTGCTTTTTTCTCAAGCTGACCAAAAGATGGTAACAGTTTAGCAGTTCTCTACGATTTATTAATAAAGAATTACCTCAAAAACACAAAGAAAAACTTCAAAAAGCAGAAAGAAATACGATGAACACATACAAGCGTCTTGTCTCCCGTGTAGACCCAACAGTTTTCTTCCAAAAGGGGTTTATAGAGTGTCGACGAGTATACGTGAAGGTTACTGTCTTCTCTGGTGTAGCTCACAAACAGAAGTTACAGATTGCTGTCCCACTCAAGAGTCTAACTCCTGAGACAAAAGAGGAAGTCAAGAAGGTAGCACTGTCGTTGAAACAAATAACAAGTGAAATGAGTAACATGTTTGTAGTAACCAATGTAATAGTCCAAAACAGTGACCAAACACTCTACATCTTCTGTGATGTTCCTATTAAGCAAAGTATAGGCAACTACTACTCGACCAATAAAGTCTTTACAGATGAGAAGATGTCTCATGTTGTCGACTTATTGAATATGTACACGGCTCTCTCGCAACTTCAAAAAGATGAAACTTTTGAAACGATGAAATTTCTGTTAAGTGAAGAGGACTTGTCATTAGCGCTGATGAAAAACGTTGGTTCGCCGTTCACACAAATTTCAGTGACGCCACTTGCGTTCATCGTTCCACTTGTTTTCGGAAACTTGACGTTTGATCCTTATAATGTGGTGATCGCCAATTTACTTGAGAAGATCTCCGAGAAAGGGAAGATGGAAAATTTGATCACAAAGATCCGCAACAACGAGAGTGTGAAGGAGATCCTCGGCGACAACGATTTTGTGACGCAATGTTTGACTCTTACAAACGTCCCTCCATTTTCATTTGATGCCTTTGAACAAGACAAGTCGTTATTAGGGCAAGGTGTCTTTGGTATAGTAATGAAAGCACAACGCAAGTCGGACAAGAAGGTGTTTGCAATTAAAGAGAGTAAGAAGGAGAAGACTTTACAACTTAAAAAGGAAGCGCAGATCATGCGACTCTGTCACCATCCAAACATCATCGAGTGCTTTGGCTTCACTGAATTAAACGTTTCTATTGGAGGCGCGACTAACCCTCTCTTTAACTGTGATTTCCCACATGGGTACATTTGCCTTGAATACTGTCAAAACGGGAATTTGGAGTCTTTTGTGAAGTGTCTGTGTCCTGAAGGCGACCGTCTTCCATTAGAAACAGTCCAAACGATCTTTGGCCAAATAGCATCTGCTTGTCGCTATCTTTATTTTGAGAAAGGTATCATCCACAGAGACATTAAATTAGACAACTTTTTGGTGTCGCAGACAGACCCCTTTCTTTTTGTGAAGATGATCGACTTTGGGTGGTCCAGAAGTATTGCAGAAGAGATGGAGTCTGTAGCTGGCGCTCCTATGTTCTGTGCGCCAGAAATTATATTTCGACAACCATACAGTGCAAAGAGTGACTTGTATAGTCTTGGCGTTGTACTCTATTTCTTACTGAATGGAAACTACCCATTCAATCCAAATAACGTCGAAGAACTTAGAACGCAATATAGCTCTTCCGAGAAGTTGTCGTACTCGGACAAGATCACAAAAGACATTGAAAATAAAGACGTCATCGACCTCATCAATAAAATGATCGTCTTTAAAGAAGACGACAGAATATCGTGGGAAGAGTTCGACAAACATCCCTTCATGGTCAACACTACAAAGCGCCTGACCGAACTCTACACCAAAATTGGGCTTGATTTCATATGAGTTGTTTAAATAGTTTAATTTACTATTCGAAAGAATCAAATTCTGTTGATTTGTGGTTTTATAGTTTAAGTATCTATTAATTTGAGTAAGAAAAGAAACTCGTAAATCTCATACAATGCCACACGAGGTGACTGCAATATCGTCACAAATTGTCCAAAAAAACATAGACGCGATACAAGACAGTAAAGTGATAACAGCATGTGCATGTGGAATTGTGAGTGGTGCATTAGGGTTAGTCCACATTCACGGGTTCATTTTAATGGCAGTGATGTATTTGATAATATCGGGCTTATTGTTTATTCGTGTTCTTCCTAACACAAAAGAGTGGTTCGAGGGTTCCTATGTTGTCCTTACTGAGGCTTTTTTCCCTTTTATTATGGTTTGGTTGTTGAAATGTTGGGGTATAATAATAGAGTGGTTATAAGCAATTCAAACACTAACAAATAGTCATTCATCTTCATGTGGACTGTTGCGTACTCTTTGGTTTACATTTATTAATTCACTTCTTTGGTATTTTAATGTGGCAAAGAGGCATTATTTGGCTAAGAAATATCTTAGGCAATTTCGAGTCTCACTTCCAGTTTTTTTTTCTTTAATAAAAATACACACAAAATTGGACAAGATTGTAATCGAAGACCTCAATCTGAAAAATCCAAAATGAGTTTTGAAGGGAAGGTAGCACTGGTGACGGGTGGGACAAGTGGGATTGGTGAGGAGTGTGTTCGACAGCTCATCAACGAGAAGTGTCGAGTGATTTTTATCGGACGTCGCAAAGAATTAGGTGAGCATATAGTTGCCGATATCACCGCCAAAGCTTCTGGTCAGATAGAATACATCGAATTCGACTTACTTGAGTTTAAAAAATACGACGAGTTGGTCAAACAAATAACAGAGAAGTATCATCGCCTTGACTTGTTAGTAAATAACGCTGGTAAAGTGATATATCAGACATGCGAATCATTAACAGAAGAGCAGTTTGATGAGATCTATCAAACGAATGTGAAGACCGTTTGGCTGATGACTAAGAAGTTTCATTCATTATTAGAACTCAGCAAAGGCTGTGTTGTTAACATTGGGAGTGACGTTTCTATTAAAGCAAATAAGGAGTACTTTGGATATAGCGATTCCAAAGCATCAGTAGTCCACATCACTAAGATGATGGCACTTGAATACGCACCAGCAGTTAGGGTTAATGCAGTGTGTCCAGGAGACACTTTCGTGCTTAGATGGACTAGCGACGAACAATTGGCGATGAGATTTGGGCCGGAACATATTCACAACCCTATTATTAGACCACAACTCGTTCAACAACTGCATGAGTCGATTGAAATCCCTTTGAAAAGGGTCGGAGAAGTCGAAGAAATAGCAAACGCTGTCTTATTCCTTGGAAGTTCAAAGGCGTCTTTTATCACAGGAGTTGCACTTTTGGTCGATGGAGGAGCGTCGCTTGTTTGAGTTTTGCGTAAATCAGAGCAATTTGATAATAGTTAATCTTTTTGGTTTTTTTTAATTCCAACATAGTTTAAGTTATTTTAGAAAGAACAAAAGTTTTTTAATTAAACAATGGTTAGATTAAAGTTTTAAGTAAACTATTAATTTTAGTTGAAATAATAATTAATAATTAATTCAATGGTTTTTTGGTCTAACTACGAAAAAATGTAACAAATTTACTTGTATTTGTATTTATAATTACAATTATTAAAATTTATATTATATAAATTAATTTGTAATATTTTAAAGATATTTGCAATAAAATTAAAATTAGTAAACATAACCCGAAAATCTTTAAGTTTTTTCTTATTGAATTTTATTATTAAAATAAGAATAGTTATATATTATTTATTAACAACTTTTTGAAATAATTTCTTTAAAAAGAAAAACTTTATACATTTTCTTAAATTTACTTGCTACCATTTTTTTATTGTATATTTATTATAATTTTATTGTAATTTTTACTTATTGTATTTTGAATAATCAATTTTGGGAAAAATAATCAATTGACAATCTCTCTGCTTTTTGGCGAAAAGAAAGAGTCAAAATCAATCCATAATCGCGCCATAAACTAGCTGATCATATGCTTGAAGTGTTTTGATTTACAAACAGATTCTAAAAAACAAATAAAATTTACCATACACAATAGTAAAATCAACGATGTTCCAACAAACAAATCTTTGGTATAAATAGATTCTCACTTGTCCAATCTTTGAATTGAAATGAGTGTAACAGCAGACGAGCGCAATCCACACATCAACGCCTTTATCAAATTTGTCCCCCGACTTGCTCCGTTATTTGGTGGGTTAGAGATATCTCCCATAGTAGTTGACTCGGAGTTTTTCGAGTATTATTTGATCAACTCGCAGTTATACCGATACTTCTATAGTACGCGGGTGTCCACTGACGACAAGTACAAAGTGTTTAAAGACTTAGTATTGATTCATTACACCTTGATGGAGCACAAGTATTTGACTAAAGAAGAGGCTTTTGTCCTTAAAGTTGTGAATGGCGCGAAGTTACCGGTGTTTGAAGAGCACTTCGAAGCAATACGAAACGATCAAAAAGCGTCGGAAGAATACATCAAACGTGTCTTCCACTTCTTTGTGAACACTTTAAAACGAATGCAACAAGAAAACAACTCTTCGATCGACGACTTGTTGGGATGCACCGACTGTAACGGCAAGAAGGAGCGCGACTATTGGATCAATTTCATCATCAAAACCCTCACTACCGTTAACCAACAAACACTCTCCAAAATCATCAAATATTTGAATCCAAAGATGTGGGAGGACGACGCCGAAATCGACTTGAAGAAATTGACCCTCGACCAACTCCGCGGGGTCGCTGATATCATTCGATTCGATTAATGTAAATAAATGTTTTTCAAATGTTTTTCAAAAAAGGAAATAACATTTTGAATACCAAAAAATCAGTCAATCGTTGTTTGTTGGAGAATTTCCCGGCCTTGACTCGTCAAAGCTAATGACGCCTTACGCTTCGCTAACTCAAATAAATCAACTTGGATCTCGTGTTCAAGGCGGTTGATTTGAAGACGAGAGATCTCTTGGGCTTCTTCTAAGGAAGACTCCAAATAAAAACCTAAGCCAATACCAACTAGTAACATCTCACGTTTCTTTATATCTGCTTTGACGTGAATACCATTCCCAATATTCACAAGTAGCTGTTTGTCTGCAGAACGTATCGAGTTAATATGAACTTGAAGTGCCTTGTAACTTTGTTGTTTCATTCGTGTCGTGTCAATTCGCTCGTCTATTTTGGACATATCAACTTCAATGGTTTTCGTGAACTCATCCGCTTGTAATATTGCGGCTTCTTTTTCAGTCTCGAGGTGGTCTTTCTCGCTCATTTTTCTGTTTTTTACAGTTTCTTCTTTTATAGTAATGTTTTTAATAAAAGAATTATAATTCAGTTATTTGATTATGGTTATCACATTTTTTGTATTATAATTTTTGGTTAAATGTATTATTATATATATTAGGATTACATATAAGTTGGTATAATATATTTAACTAGTAATTAATGGTTATGAATTATATAAAAAATATAATTAATATATTAGTATATATATTAATTACTTCAACAACTATAATTTTATATTATGTTTTATTCTATAATAATTATAGTTAAAAACTTCTATTTAATTAGCAATTGTAATTATAGTTTAACTTTTTAAGTGCCGATATATACAATAGTAAAATACAAACTTTTGTCAATAATATTATTTTTAAAATTTTTCGTATGTTTGTAGTTGAACAGATAGTCAATCATCCACAAATCGGGTAAATTCACAAAAAATGTTTATTTTACATATTTTAATGTAAAAGATCAATATCATTTAAAAGAAGCAAAACATTAAATAATTATTTTGTATCAGAGATATGTAAATAGATGTCATTGCAGAACATAAAGTTTCAAAGCATATTTTATCGAAAAGAAACACCTATTTCTAGAATACAATAAAAAGAAACAAACCATCAAAATCCATTCAAACAAATATAAAGTGATTTGAAAACATTTGTCAAAACACATAACGAATCTTTTCTGTGGGGACATGAGTTTAGATGTATTCGACAATAACAAGAAAAAAGAAGACAGTAAATTACTTCGCGGCGCAAGTCCCGAGTTTATTATGGCAAGTTGGGCACGTATGTACGGTATCAGCGAACGTTGGAATGCAGCAGAATATGAGACCAATGCAGCAGCACCCCATCCAAGTGAACAAACAGCACAACAAACACCCCAAAGCAGACATATTATGTGCAACTTTTGTCGTCACTAATTTATTGCAAGTTGGGCAGAACGCCTGTTGTGAAACCTTTGTGAAGACAGTTGGTTGTTGTGAGGCTTGAACAACTTGTGGTTGAACTGGAGTGCCTTGTGGTTGTTGGTAAACAATTGGTTGACTTTGTTGTGTCATAGATTGTTGCATATTAGGATCCATACCCATCGGTTGCATTGGCTGCATTGGTGGTTGTTGCATCTGTTGCATATTAGGATCCATTACCATAGGGGGATTTTGTTGCATTGGTGGCTGTCCCATTTGTTGCATGTTTGGGTCGACACCCATAGGTGGTTGGTTCATTTGAGGTTCTTGCATTGGTGGTTGGGTTTCTTGTCCTTCCATGATGTGAAGTGTGAATAGAAAGTTTGAAACCCTCCTTTTAGAGTATTTTTTTCAATTTTTTTGTCAAATTTGATGGTGTGACTTCTCTTGAATTGCTTCATTTAAATTGTTTTTAGGACAATTTCCCAAAGATGTAGGACTTTGTCATTACTTATTAGAGAGTTAATAGAGGTGTTTTTTTCATAGAGATCTTTTTTGAGGTTCTTTTTTTTGGACAATATACGAACAACTTCATGTTGTTGTATATTTTACTATAATCTCATATACAATTTCAAAGAGGAATTCTTTGAGAATAAATTCTTTTATTCGTACACTTTTGTGGTTGTTTTACTATTGCTTAATTATATTTGAAATAAACTATATTTTATTCTGATCTTCAATTTTTGGTTGCAATTTTTGTTGTTTTCAAAAGGAGCGATTTTTGTTTTTTTGAACACTTATTTCATTATTAAGATTAAAACCCGATTGTGTCTATTTTTTGGCAATTGTTTTCAACAATCTCGTTTTTGTGCCCAAAAACACTTTTTTTGGAACTTTTTGATGGTATCAAAAAAAAGTTTGGTTTTTCATTTTTAATTATTGTTTATTTGTCAAAAAAAAAATTTTTTTATCTTTTTGTATTTTCAAATTTATTATAAATTAAACTACAATTTGTCGTATTAAGATAGTAATATACTATATGTAATAATTATAATTGTAACATATCAAAGATCTTCTTTTATTTCGATTTAAAAAACATTTTCATTAAGCACTCTGTAAACTTTATTTGGTACCTTTTGACTATAATAATGAAATATTTCAGGAAACCATGCTAAAAATCCACTCATTTGTTTCAACTATTTTTAAATTTCACTCAATGCCCGTTTTTTACATAAACTGAAAGCAATTTTAATTTATTACATAACATAACTCATAAAGTTTGATTATTCTTTTTTTATTTATTTTTCAATAGTTTATATAATTATACTAAATAAAATTGTAGTTTTTAAAATTCAATACACATCAAAAAAGTGGGATTAACAAAGAATAAATATCAAATATCCCGGTTTTGAGAACTTGAACTTTGGATGAAACAACGTATTTTTGTTGAAATTTCTCGATATTACAAAATCTTTTTTTGACTCACATCAAACTTTTTATACCTTTCATTTAAAAAGGTTAAATAAATATAATTAATTTTTAAATGTAAATGCCAACTTATATGATAAAGATATCAGTCATTAAAAAAAACCAACCAAAATCCCACAAGCGAATGTTTAACCTAGAAAACCCTATTTTACAATAAAAATATATTTTGGTTGTATGGAAGTTGAACCACAACACACATCTTCAAATCAAAATACACTCCAAAATGTCCCTGCAAATTACGCGGATAACCTATTCCCACCAGCACAAGTATCAACAGCAACTAAAACGAAAAAAGAAGACACAACGGTTGTAGATACTCCAACACAAAACACGACAAGCGAACGTCTCGGTGTTGTTGTAAACTATTCGGAGGGAAATACAATTGTTAAAGGTGGAGACGATATTGTCGACATTAATACTCCACTCTTCAACAAAGAAGGCCAACAAATAGGTGTTGTTGCTGATATTTTTGGTCAAGTCGTTGCCCCTTTGTATGCGGTCAAAGAACCCATTCCCATAGGTACAGAGGTCTACGTCCAAAAGGTGCAGACACACTTCATTGATGTCAACACAATATCACGAAAAGGTACTGACGGTGATGACGATGATCCAGAGTTTTCTGACGATGAAGAAGAAAAGAATTTCCGTGCGAAACAAAAGAAACAAAACAATTGTGCAAAAAAAGACATGAAATGCATTAAGATGGATTTGGAACACACCAACTTGACTCCTCTTTAATAATACTTTGATTGTTCGTTTTTGGTTTTTATCGTCGTTTTTTAACACTGTTTGGTACAACAGTTTTAATGTTATTGTTAATAAGCAATACACATGCATTTCAATAAAATAATAAAACAACTTGTGTTGTTCGTTTTTGAATAACAATAACAAATAAAGATGTATTTTGGTATTACTGACTTGTCAAGATTTTAACGTTTGATAATTAAATTGATTTCAAAATAACTTAAAAAATAATTAAAAGATTATCAAAAACTACACCATTTGGGTTTTATTTTTATATAAAAAACTTTACAGGGATAATACAATATAATACAATTATCTTAAATGCTTGTGAATGTCAAAAAGATATAATGCCCTCTATTTATTAATAAAAGATGCTCTAGTAAAACTGGTTGATATATCATCTCCTTATTAAATTTCTACATTGCATTACATTATTATTATTCTATCACCATGATGAAACCATACGAAAAAAGATGATAATATTGGAAAAAGAATTTAAAAATAGGTATTGTAATTATTGTTATTGACAAAAAAACAACAAAGTACTATACTAGAATGTTTAAAATGATAAAGACAAGTTACAAGTACAAGGAGAGATCAACAATTTATGTTCTAAGATAATACAATACTAATATAAACATATACGATAAATTGGAAAAATAGTTTTTTGAATACTCTGATTTTACATGTGTGAAATAAGTAAACAACAAAAGAGTTAATACCCACTAATGAATATTATAACATGTTTTATTTTTATAAAAAGGATTAAATTGCTATATTTGAAAATCGAAAAGAAAAATAAAAATAAAGTTCGAATTATACTCAAAAATAAATAACACAACAACATGTTTTTTCTGTTTATTGTAGTTGTTTATACAACTGCATTGGAATGCATACCATACTCAACAGTATGTGAGGGTGGATACACATACAACGCAGTCAAAGTCAACGCATCTTCGTGTAGTACAATCCGGGTATTCGACTCTTTCAATTTGTCCTGCGATTGTGTGTTACAACTTTTATCACCCACAAAATTTGTTGTGTCGCGTGGCGCTTACGTTATACTCGACTTTGAAAAAAACCTAACAAATTACATCGAAGAATTCATTTTAGAGGATTACTCGTCCGTAACTTTTCAGTCAAAAATCGATATATTCCAGTTCAAAAAGTTCAAATTTGGATTACACACACAAGTGACATATTATGAGTATATAGTGTATATGAACAATACTATAGTAATGCCACCCCAACTCTCTTCGTCGTACACGAAAGGTGTCACTTTCATCAACTCAAATGTGACTAACAAATCACCAAAATTTGCTGTTACAGGAACATTGAGTTTTTATAATTCGACATTTTCAAATACCGTATTACTCGATCTATCTGCTACTGTTATTCTATTTAACGACTCGGTGTATGACTTTCGAAATGAGCTTAAGACATATTACGACCAGCCAAAGATCTCCTCGAATCATATGATTTTTACTGGGAAGTCGTATGGAAAGATAACCAATTTTGTGTTGTATAATGTGAATAACATCACAGTTGGTGGAAGATCGGAAATCATATACAACAAAGAAGACTTTATAGAGGATTTAATGTTTAATTTAACTCTAACAGATGACTCCATTTTTCACATCTTTGGGGAGTACCAAGTCGGTTCTTCGTTTATTGAAATTATAAGTAAATCGATATTATACGTCGAGAAAGAGTCATCACTGTCAAGAGGTACTTCTTCAACAACAAACTTTGGCTTTGTAATTCAAGAGAACTCAATTGTTCATGTTTTTGGCTCTATACAGCTCTTCTCTTATATTCTTGGTAAAGACAATGCATCGATTTATATGGATGGGTCGGTCTCAACTGGGATATTTCCATTGCCAATTAATATCACATTATGTGGAGATGCATATTTGGAGGTTGGTGGAAATGTCCAATTAATTACCGACAACTTGAGTGTGTATGACAACGCAAGAGTTGTGTTCAAAGACTATATGAATGTAAAAGTGACTTTGTTTTCATTATTGGAATTGTATGATGGAATGCGCTTGTTTCTATATGACAACTCTTCACTCTACTTTGATGTGTATGACAAGATACACGCATCAGATGGTATTTATATGACGTACATGTATGACAACTCGAAAATAGTGTTTCATGGCAAGAATCACGGATTTTTGTTTCAAGTGGAATTGAATAACAACTCTCAAATAATAACAAACGACTCCGTGGACGTGACATTGGCCCATGTCAATTTAAAGGACAATTCAACAATTACAGTCTCAGACAATTCCAAAGTGATTTTAGCAAATTTAAAGTCTTCATATACATCGAAAATAGTGTTTAAAAGTAATGGGAAAATGTCGTTAAGATGTTCCACTGGGGAGTACAACGACGTCTGCTTATTTGAAGAGAGTGTAATCAATTTGAATGGCTTTCCTTTCGACTTTACAAACGTTTCGCTTAATAGTGCACCACTTGATGTGTTTGATACAAAATTACTTTTTAATGACTCAACATTGGAAAACACAATATTACCAACAGAGAGATGCATAAGTCTATTCTCATTTGGAAATGATGCGACTGTACCAACTTTCACTAATCCACAATTCTTCAAGTTATTTGATGGGAAGTTGGTAAGGTTTTGCCCAGACACAATGAACAGTAATATGGAAAAAACTTATTGCACTATGACAAATGAAAATTGGGACGAATCACATTTGTTTGAGAGAAATTACCCATTTGATCAAGCTCATTGTCCTTATCCCAATGTTGAAATAATAACTTCATTAAGTCGTGTTGTAATTGGAAACTATCAAATATCGGCAACATTTCTTAATGAAACGAATTTGGTATTCAGTGAAGTTGCGAATGCGCCACAGAAAGTCACTGGGAAGCTGAAAGAAGTTACTTTTCCATCTGGAGTGACAATTAAAAATTTGTGTTCTGTCATTGAACGAGTTGTTGTTGAATTACTACAAAATGGGACGTATAGTTACACGTCTGTTTGTAAAGAGTTTTCGAGTACAAGTCTGACACATTTTAAAATATCAAAAGAGAGTGAGATGAAAGGGACATTGGAGCAAGGGTATCTTACTATAGACAACAACACTTTTATTATATCAACTAATTTTGGAGTTCTACTTTACATTTCAAACAAATTGGCACCTTCATATATAACAACAAACCTCACTTTTGATATTCTTGTTATTGGAAAGATTGGATTCTTTTCATCTGGTGAGTTGTGTAAATATGGTCGTGTCACGTCTACAATTTCTGAGTGTTTTAAATATGACAAGATGCGATGTGATGAAGGGTACTTTAAGAACGGAAATAGTTGTATTGACTGTGTTGATACCAATTGTATAAAATGCACAAACAAAGAGTGTGTTTTATGTGCAAATAACTTCGTTCTTAATAATGGTGTTTGTGATCCAAAACCATCGAGTTGTCAGTATGCATTGAATAACATATGTTTTAAATGTCAAGATGGGTATTCGATGGTGGGCACAAAATGCTTAACAACATCACCACTTCCCAATTGCACTGAAAGTCGAAACAATATATGTATACAGTGTACATCAACTTTGATGGTAATAAAGGATGGAATTTGTGTGCAATATGAAGGAGCTGTATTGACGACTTTAATATCAGTTATAAAATGTGAACCGGGCTATTACACGATGAATGGGATATGTTACAAATGTATTCAAACGCACCCACACTGTTTAACATGTGACTCATTAAAATGTTTTATCTGCGAAAATGGTTATGATCTAAAGAGTGATGGAATGTGCTATGATCAAAATTGCGAGACATACAATTATGTAGATGTCTGTATCACGTGTAAAGAGGGGTATTTACTTGATGAATCTAAAAAGTGTATGACTCGTATTGATAATTGTTCGCTACAGTCATTGTATACGTGTTACCTTTGTGAAGAAGGTCATTACCTTTTAAATGGAATTTGTGTTTCCATTATCGCAAACTGTTTAAGCAACTCCAACACTGGATGTATAAGATGTAACCCGGGCTACTTTCTTAATTCAATGAAGTTGTGCGAAAAATGCCAAATAAATTGTTTGACGTGTGGCACTTCACCTTCAAATTGTCTTTCATGCCACGAAAACACCTTTTTGTTTGAAAACAAGTGTATTACGTCTTCCAAGTATGGCAATTTATGTGACAGATATACCTCAAATGGGTATTGTGTCCATTGTATATCGGGATACTTCTTAGAAAGTGATTCATGTCAAATGTGTTTATCGTCGTGTGGGATATGTAGTAACAAGTATTACTGTATAACATGTAAAGAGGGGTACTTTTTGTCAATTTATGGAGAGTGTTTAAATAATTCACAAGTTGGTGACTGTGCAGTCAATGTATCGACTTCATATGGGTGTATAAAATGTAATCCGGGTAATTATTTACATGATAAGCAGTGTTTCAATTGTCCTTTTGGATGTGATTCATGTGATGCAATGCAATGTTTCTCTTGTTATGACGAATATGTGTTTATAAACAAACGGTGTATTGCACGTGTATTTATATCAAAATGTCTTTCAGCAAATAACGGTACATGCGTTTCATGTTCATTCTGGTACGTTCCAAGTACTGATGGGACTTTTTGTAAAAATGCGCCAGTGTGGTGGGTGATCTTTCTTGTAGTTGTTTGGTGTTTTATAGTTATGGTTGTGGCCATACTAATACTTATCTTCATCCTTTACAAAATTATATCAAAATATATCCGAAACAAAAAGTTGGATATGTTAGTCACAAAGATGTCCAATGGTAATATCCTTACACATGAATTAATACAAGGCGTATATTCCAATGTGAGTAAAATAATTGCTGACAACGAAAATAGTCTCCTTCCTGTATTTGTAAAGACTACCACAACATTTGTTGTAGGCAATAAAGAGAAACATACAGTACGACTTCAAGTTAAAGGACAGAACAACAAATATCGATATCTTATAAGTGTAACACCACCCGTAGTATTATTAAAGAAGAACGAGGCGTGCACTTTTACAGTAACTATAGAGCCTTATTGTACTTGTCGAATTGATGACATTGTTTCAATTTTTATAAATGATAAAAATAAACAAAGAGGTGAACGTGTGACACTTCCTATAATAGCAGAGTCTATGATGTCGTCATATTTAGATCAAACAGAAATAGTTATAAAACGTATGATAGGTGAAGGAAGCTTTGGTAAAGTGTATTTAGGACTCTTTAGAGGCACACAAGTTGCTCTTAAAATATTGAAACAGATCAACTTAGATCAAGAGACGTTAAACGAATTCAAAAAAGAGGTGGAGATGCTCAACAAATTTCGATGCGACCAAATCATTCATTTCTTTGGAAGTGTACGCATGCCAAAGATCATAGGAATGGTGATTGAATATGCACCTTATGGTTCTCTCAGAAACAATTTCAATACAAAGAAGGAACAAGTCGATGAAAAAATTCGAATTAAAATACTTCTTGACACATCCACAGCACTCAGTTACTTACATTCCAATGGGGTGCTTCATCGAGACATCAAACCTGACAATGTACTTCTTTTCGATAAAACAAATATTGTCTCTACCAATGCAAAGCTTTCTGATTTTGGTTCATCGAGAAATATTAATTTGTTCATTTCAAATATGTCATTTACAAAAGGAGTTGGTACACCCGTTTGTTATTAGTTATTATAGTATTATTATTTAATAATTTTAATATATAGTTATGATTTTTATTTATTATTCTAGTAATAATAATTATTATTATAATTATAATAGTTATGAATATTAATATGAATAGGTCTACATGGCACCAGAAATATACAACAAAAACAGATATAGTAAAGCTGCAGATATATTCGCGTTGGGAATTACAATGCTCGAATGCATGAAATGGGGTGACGCTTATGTCGGGGAGATGTTCACATTCGCGTGGCAAGTGCCTGATTTTATAAACAAAGGAAATCGACTTCCAAAGCCGGATAATGTCACGGATGAAATGTTTCATGTTATTCAGGCGTGTTGGGATGATATACCCCAAAACAGGTTAACTGCAGAAGAGGTGTGTAACACATTAGCACTTATTGAACAGAGACTTAACTAATTGTAATCATAAAAACGTTAGTATGTTAAAATTGGTTGTTAAGAAATGAATTTGAGGAATGATTCACCCGTTATATTATGACGGCAAATTTCATGTTTTAAAATAAAGTATACTTTTATTACATAATAATTTATAAAACAAATGGTTTTTAAAATAGTTTAGTACTAGTATAGAGAGATTACTATTTAAATATAAATCTGTGTTTAAAGAAGTTGATGCCCCGAGTTGGGAACAACAAAAACACGACTAAAAAGAAGAGGTATCAGCCTCCCTTAGTCGGGACGCAAAGAAAACACCCACAATTTGCACGAAAACGAAATGCTAAAGAGAAACCAGCGAATGAGAACACTGAAAATGAAGATAAAATCAAGATGGAGGAGGAGATTGAAAACGACGAAATGAAAGTCGAAGAGAACGAAGAAGAGCCGCAAGAGAGGGTTGAAGAAAACCCTAAAATCAACGAAGAGAAAAAACCGCGAAAAATTCGAAGCAAAAAAATCTTGTCAGTTTGTCACTCTCTCATTTTTGATTGTGGTTTGCGAATGGCTCAAACTTGGACACTTACAACTAGCTTGAAGAACAACTTGCTTTGGTCGAATCAGTTGTCAGCTCGGGAGCAGAAAAGAGTGGTGCCGTGATGCAAAAAACAGTGGAAAAGGTACAGAAACAGGACTTGAAGGTGGCTCGAAGAACAATGAATAAACAAAGAAAAACACAACTCAAAGAGAAAGAGATGGAAAAGCTCAAGAATAAGCTGCTTGAAGAGAAAGAAAAGAAAAAGAAATTATCTGATTGATTATTTTTTACTATATGATTTAATTTTAATTATTATAATTATTGGGTGATTAATAATGACAGAAAGAATGGAAATTTGAGGGGCAAAAAGAGTGAAAATACTTTAGACAATTGATATGCAATGTGTTTGGCTATTTAAAGTTTACACAAACATCTTTGTGTTGAAACTCCGAAAAGAGGTTCGTTGGTGTAAAATTACGAATTTCAATTGTTGAAATGATGTGTTATATCTGTTACATGAACTTGTTAGATACTCTCTTCGAACAACAAAGAAAGGAGGTATAACTCATAAAAAGAAAGAAAATTAAATTGACTTGAAGTAGTCACATGCCTGTTTAAACAAGGCAAGATCAACACCCATTGCAGGTTCTACCTGCCCAATTTGGTCTTTCATCTTATGGTTGGTTGCGTACAAAACTGCCGACATACCGGAGAGAGAATAATTCGTGTGATACAAGTCAACACTTTTTGTGGGTTTGTCTCTGAACCCTCCGTCTTTGCTTTGACTCGCAAGGATGACGTAATCAAGTAACTTCTCGACATCTGGCATAACATCGATCGCTTGGAACTTCTTTGAGTACTTCTTAAGAACACCAAATACCGCCGCTTGCCAGAATGTATAACACACATCAACCAACTTGTTGATTCTCCCGTTGAACCCGCCCTCCACAGGCATTTGGCGCTGAATAAGCCACCTGACCAACTTGTCAATATCAATCTCATCAACTCTGCCAAGCAACGCAAGTGCAGAAACAGCGCAGTATGTATAGCCGCCATGTGCCTCTCCCCCAGGGTTACCCGAAAACCCACCTTCGTACGTTTGACATTTCAACAACCACTCAGCAACTCCTTTCAAAAGATTTTCGTCCAAAATGTTCAAAACAATTGCAGTGGTCATCGCACAATAGCTGCTTCTCGTGTCGGTATCGCTTCCGTCCTTGTTCATCTCAAAAGAACCGTCTGGAAATTTGCACGACATCAAAAAATTGTAAATCGCGCGTCTGTCGATGCACTGGTAAGCCTTTGTCGTTCCAATGGAAATCATTGCGTTGATTCCTGAGTAGCACCCAGCGATGATTGGGCGTGTGAGTTGCGACCCTTTAAAAACTCCGTCAGGCGCAGTGACAAGAGCAAGAGCAGTCTCGAATCTCGGAAGTAAGTCAGTGACGTTTGCTTTGAGTAAACGGAGCGAGTTCAAAGTCCAGTACAAAATCCAAGTTGTTGACGATTCCAAAGTCTCGAAAGACGATGGGAGCGGGTGTGTAGCAGACGCGATCAGCCACTTTGAGTGGAGCTCGTTGTTAAATGAATAGGATAGAAATTTTGATTTAATGATATATCGCGTGTAGTCCTTTTCGCGTTCGACAGAGTTCTCCGTCTTTCTTTGGTCTTGTGAAGTGACGGTGTCAATTTCAATGGGCAATATTTCGTCCGCCATCATCTATTTTCGAGATGATCTTTTTCAAATCCATTTCAAAAAGTTCCAAGTTAGGTTTTTGAAATTTCACTTTCCATTTCCGCTGTGTCAAACTTCCTTAGAATACTACTTTTGTTGTTGTTCCAACATCTCCACGTCGCTGTTTTACGACCAACAACACCATTTTTTAACTTTTTTGGAAAGAACTCGAAAATGAGACAATGAGCGCCAAACCCGAGACCAAAAGGTGGGTTGTGATATATCCCGCTTACATGGACAGCGAACTGAAGACTTCTCAGGGCAGAAAAATATCCAAAGAGGACAGCATCAAATCGCCAAGTATTTTCGATTTAAAAAAAGGGTGTGAGCTTCTCAACCTCCACTTTGCTCTCGAGGTTTGTCTTTCTTGAGTGGTGATGTATTTTCCTTGTGGACAAATACTATATTTAACCATTTAAATACTAGTGTTTTATTAGACGACGATAATTAGAAAGTGCTGAAATAAACTATACAAATAACCTTCAGAGACAGAAGTATCCGAGACAGCAGTGGGTGATGGGGCGGGTCCGTGTTGAGTTGAAAGACGAAAGCAACCAACCAACATCGTCATACAAAAACAAACTTGCTGTAATCAGGGCAATTTCAAAACAGATTAAAGTGTGTCGCGAGGAGGCCGAGAAAGAAGCGGCCAAAGAGGCCGGAAAGAAGAAGAATAAAAAGTAATTTCGATTTTTTAGACTTTTTTGGTTCAAACACTCACACGCTAAACTCAACACCTGTGAGTTAAACTGTCAAGTGGACCAAAACATAAACAAGTCACTCTAAATTACCTTCAAGTTGTTTCAAGTTTTTAGGGTCGATAGTAACAAAGAACTGCTCAGCAAATATAACAGTGAACCTCAACAAGCTGAAATGTGAGACTGCAAGTGATTCAAAAGAAAGGATATATGAGTATTTAATCTTCTCTTCCAACCCAAAGTATGTGAAGACCTCCTTAAGTCCTTTCGTTCTAAACACACTGCATCTCTCGAGAGATACTGCAATGACGTATTCCGTACAACCCTTGCAATGAGTTTCTTTACACATCAAATACCAAAAGACAAACTGAAAATCGAGCGTCTATAACTCCTTCCACAAAGCACTGCGCTAAAACAGAAAAATCACTGATTTGTACGACAAACACGTTATGCTCAATTGTTATTAACATTTTTCCTCTTGAAAATTGACAGCTTTGAACTTTCAAATTGAGTGCTCGTGCAAAGTCTGTCGTTTGAACAACACCTTGCTCGTCAATCGCAATCACTGCATTCCCATTAAATCCAACAGCCACAACAGGGTGTGCCATTTTAAACATCACTTTCGTCGGGCCGTCCAATTCAAAGCAGCAGACACAACCATTTGTGGTGCCAAACGAAAACTTTTTGTCGTCTCCCCGACATGAAACACACGTGACCTCTCCTCTCTTATTTAATTCAACATTATACGCGCATTTTATCACCTCAAAAGTGTCATTTCGGAAGAGAAAAACGTCATGTCCACCAGATAGTATGCTATAGGCTTCCGTTGTGTCCACTGTAATTCGACCAGCTGGTGCAACATTGACTTTGTAATGTCCGTCTGTTTTGAATTGATCGAGTCCATGAAGATTCTTTTTCAATGGACATCTGATGACATCTCCTTCCTTTGAAATGGCAACAACATTATAATCAGTGATGTAGCTCATTGCAGCCACGCTCTTCCCATCAAAAAGTGTTCCTCTTGTTGTGTTGATATCAAAGTAATCTTGTGTCTCATCGTTTGGTGGTTGTGGCATTGATGGAAACTCGCCAAACGAAGCCGATGTTGGGTCTTGAGTTGGTTGGAAGAAGATGCCATTGCGGAAGAAGACTGTGCTTTCTGGAAGTTTTTCAGTGATGTAATAACACTGATCGATTTTTTTTCTTGTACAGTAGGCAAGTCCATTTAATGTGATGGCATAGAATGTACCCTTTAATGGTTTAATATCAATAACGTCCGTCATTTTGTATTTGTATGGCGTTGTTGAGTCCAAAGATATTTCAAGAATGGTTCCATTGATAATCAAATAACACCCAAGAAAAGCCTTCACTATTTTCACGGTTTTAATTATCGTATCGAAGAACCCATTGATATTCGTTTTGATTAAATACGACCGGATATTTGGAGAGTCCGAACAACAAAGTGAAGCCAAAAAGTAGCCATTGTTGTCCAACGTGTACAACACCTGTGAGCAGACATCATAATCGAAAGCAATAATTGGGTTCGGCTCAACATCATATGTAGCAAACAAAGCAAGGTCATCAAAGTTTTTCACATCCAATAACATGACCGCACCGGTATCGGTTGAAACCCCAACAATGGTGTTGGTGATGAATTTCACGTCGGTGAAATGTGGCAAGCCTTTGTTGTATGGATCGTGAAGGGCGGGCAAACAGAAATGTCCTTTATAAACGATTTCATTCTTTACGTTAGAAAAAAAGTAGGCTCCGCTTTCGTCAATGGAGCAGAATAACCCATCACAGTACGATGTGCCACGTGATGCCTCTAGGTTGTATGGCCTTGTGTCGAGGTATGCAGAGACCCTTTCGCGATTGTTTAAGTTAAGAATGTAAAAGAAATGCTTCTCAAAGGACACAGTCATAGTCGCAGAGTCCGAAAATCGCCAGATTTTGAAAATTGTGCTGTTCTCAAGTTCCATCCCTTTTTCTGTCTGAGTTCTCTTTTCACTCTTCCATCTCTCCATTCCTCCTTTAAAATGTCTAGTTCATTTAAACTAATAACAATCTAATGTATATAATAACTCATATTTTGATAAATTTATCATGAAAACTTTTTTTAAAATACATTATAGTTCATCATACTATTTTACAATATCAAGTCATATATAGTAAAACATTAATATATTTATAATTTTTTTATCTGATTAACTAATTTAAAATAAAAATATAGTTCATCTCATTAATTCATTTCTTGTTAAAAAAAATATTATAATTAATCAATAAATTATTTGTTGATTTGGGATAAAAATGAGCTACTTTTTGAATAAAAAACAATCCCTTAACCCTCAACACAAGAAAAAGCAGGAAACTATAAAAAGTCATTAAAAGAACTATAAAATCATGAGTATAGTAACAATAGGGTCTTACGATGGTTTCTTAGCTGGGTGGGAATTTCACCGAGTAGATGGAGTGGTCAAATCGAAACAAACATTTGGCTTTAAAGTACAGGACACATGTATCAAGACGATAACTGTTTCGCCACAATTTTTGGCTCTTGGTGGGTCTGAGGAGTACGTTAAAGTGTACGATTTAGCAAAGAAGAGGGAAGTTTCAACATTATTAGATTTCAGTGGTCCTGTTGTCCGAGTCGTATTACAAGACAAAAAGTTGTACTGTGCATCGAGTGATGGGTATTTAACCACTTACTCAATCAACAGAGACAAAATTGTCATATTCAATAAAACATATGTGATGAAGAGAATCGAAGATTTGGCTGTCGATTCTACTGGCAAAATAGCATTGTGTATTGGGAAAGAGGGTCTGAGTGTTATAAACACTTTGAAAGCCACGGTGGTTTTCCAGAGAAAATTGAAGTTTGCTGCCGAGGGTGTTGCGTGGATCGGACTGAATAAATACATCGCTATATCAGAGAAAGACACCGTCCACATATACAACAGAAAATTCGAGGAGATCCAAACTCTGAAATGCGGTGAACGCGATAAAGTAAGAACAATGTCATCACTCAGTGACATTCTTGTTGCCGGCACCGAGAAGGGGGATGTCTTTTCGTGGAACTTTGCTGAAAAGAAAGAAAAACAAGACGCCCCCAAAGAGCCCCAACACGACGAAAACAATGAAAAACCCTCAGAACAAAATACGTCACCCGAAGCAGGTCCAGAGACCGAAAAGGAAGTGAAAGAAGAAGAAGTTGAACACAAAGATGACGAGAAAGAAAGTAGTGAAGTCGAGTTACATGAAGAAGAATCCAAAGACATTCGAATGAATGAAGAAGCCGATGACGAAGAAGAAAAGATGGAAGAAATTGAAGAAGAAGAAAATGACAGTTCGAGTGAAGAAAGTGTTGACGATGGAAGTTTCCCACACACAAAGAAGATCAAAATCGCAGATGGGAGAATTCGAGGAGTGGAGATGATTTTAATCGACGACTGGGTTGGATATGCCGTCGGATTTAGTAGTGGAAAACTTTGCATAGTGAGTAGAAGTGGAAAAGTGTTGATGGAAATGGAGACTGGGCTTAGAATAACAACATTGAGCACATCGATGCTTCAGTAAATTGATTGAGTATTATCAATTCTCTTCTTCCGTATATAATATCGTATATATCATATAACAATCAGTTAATCATAGAAGTGTGGATCTCTTCCCCAAGTAATTCAGTCAAATCATTTGCTCTATCATCTTCAATTTGATTGAATTTATTAATTTCATCAATGTCAATAGCTTCAACTGTTCCATTATCATTCACAATCACAGAGTTTTTATCGACATCATCAACGTCAATTAAATCTGTTTGTATGGGGACGTTGAGGGAAGTTACTTTCATTTGTGGTGTTGTTGATGACATTTGGATTGGCGAAAATTGTTGCGCGCTTTTTCGTTTTCCTTTTTGCGCTTTGCTTGGTGATTCCGACTTTTTCTTTGGCAAAGACTTTGGAGATGAGAACTCCAATTTGTTCATTCTTTCCGTTTTTGATCTTCTTGGTTTTGTGAGTTTTTGTTTCAATTGGCCTTCTTGCAAAGGTGATTGATGTGCAGGTACTGTAGCCGTTTTCTCAGTCTTTTCGACTTTTTGGAGTGGTATAGTTTTTTGAGTGAAGAGTGGTACATTATTATGTTGTAATATGTTAGTCGTATCCATACTATTATTAGTAGAAGTTGTGAAATAGTTTTGTGCGGACAAAGGTGTGTTTTGTTGATTAATATTGAAGATAGAGTTTTGTTGGGGAGGTAATATAGAATTAGTAAGTGGTTGAGCTTTCCCATCCGTTGAAGTAACAAATGCAGACATTGTATTCGCCTTTGTACGTTGTGTATATTTGACTGGTTCCAACAGGATTTTGTCTGAAATAGTTGAGAACGTTTTGTTATCTTTTTTGAACGGCGAGTCGAGGATCTCCGTATCTTCTGTTTTGTTTTCCTCAACGAGTTTTGGTTGAGTCAGAAACCCTTCATCAAAGTCTTCATCGACGTCGTAGACGTCTCCGACTTTTTTTGAAAGTGGTTTTATCTCCAGCAATGTGTCGTCTGTGATTTCATAATCTTTGTAGATTTGACAACTTGGCAACATATCAAATTTTCGTTTGAGAAGTTGAATTTCGGCATGATTCATTATGTGACTTTTCAGTTTTATTTTCTGTATTAGTTTTATTGTAAATTTTATTAATAACATATATTATTATGGTATTAGTATGAATTGAGTTCTTATTACTGTATTATTTATAATAGTATCATGTTTGATTTTTAATTAAACAGCATAAATACCTCAATAAATCATCTCTCGTGCGGAATTGAAGAATAAAGCGCCGTTCAATCTCTTTTTAAAAATCCCGTCGTTGAATTGAATCCAATCAATTTGTTGTATCCCGCCATTAGACTGTTTAATTCTATTAATAACTATGCCCATGTCTTCCCTCATTGAAAATTTGATGAAACAAAACGAAAGTCCTTTCTTCGCCCCAAAAAGTGCTGTGTTATAAAAGAGCATCAGAGTTTTTTGAAGTCCATTAGTCAAATTCAAAAACAAGTCCAACGATGAGTTAATTGGGAGATTATAAAAACACAAAGTATTTGTTTTTGTGAGTGGTTGTCCGTTATAAAAAGAGAAGAGTTCCATTGCAAAGTAATTTTGGATTTCATTTTTCTTTTCTGTCTCCAAATGACAAAACGTGTTTTTCACAAAAAGTTCGAATGGAGAGATGTCATTTTTAGTTGGTTTATAATTCGTATTATTAATAGAATTAATATAAAACGTTAAGAAATCCACGTCGAAACGAATCTGCCCGACTTGAGTGATATGTTTTGCAATAGTTTCTAAACACGACGAACAAATATGAGTGGACGATCCAAAGTGTTGACAAGAACTTCTCAGAAAACCTTCTGTGAACAAAAAATTAAGAACAAAACAGGTACTATAAAAAGATGGATTTTCAAACCCATTGAGAGTGAGAACAGACAAAATGTTCGTACGAAGAAGGTCGACCTCCCGACTTTTCTTAATAAGTGAAGAGAAGAACTTCCACATTTCCGCTCGCTTCTCTTCATAATCAAATAACACAAATGTGAATTTCTCGTCGTTCAATGTTAATCGAGACTCGCTTTCAACGGTACTCATATCGACAAAAAGGTCTTTGAAATTCTGCTTAACTTCTTCTTTGTCGTCGGAATCAATCATAAGTTCAACTACGGTGTGCGACCGATTCCCATAACAGTCCGCTATAATCAACTCCGGAAAGTAATTTAACGTGTCTAAAATAACGCCAGGAATCGGTGGAGATACGTCGTCATTCGAAAATGATTTTTCTGGAGGTACTGTCGGAAGGATATACTGTTGTCTGTCAATATTTGAATGTTCCATAATTCGATGAAGGAGAAGTTGTGAAGGGTCTGTTATACCTTTACAACATCCATAAAGTTTTGGTGAGACTTTCAACACTTCCTTTGGTGTTGACATTAAACTTTTGAATTAAGTTGTTCCTATAATTACTAGTTATGGTACTATTGAAGCTTAACTTCGAATTACTGTATTATAAATTATAAATAATAATATTACTATTATTATTATAATAATATTTAATGCAAAAACAATAAATAGTAATAAAAAAATTAAAAAATATATTATAATAATTTATTGGTTTAATTATAATATTATTTTAGTATATTGATGATGTTAATAATTTAATTTTTTAAAGTTATTTCACTCATGTTCTTATTTCTACGAAATCGAAGTAAACTCAAATTATTATTATATAATTCATATATTATAAATTATAGTTTTTTTAAAATGCTTCAAAAAGCACAAAGAACTTAGTTTAAAACTATAAAAGAGAGAATGGAATACATTAGACAATTGAGTTACAATGTGGGGTCTTACTTCTATAATTCATTTTCTTCTCACAATTTCCACCCACTGAAACCTTTTGATATTACCCATCCTGTCTTCATCTTTGGATTATCTTACACTCACGACACTCCTTCGGAACTTTCTTTTGCTGATGCAGCTCATCGCATACACGACTTGATCACCATCACTTACAGACAAAAATACGCCACACTAGGACACACATATTTAACTTCAGACGCTGGATGGGGGTGTGCCATTCGATCGGTTCAAATGCTTCTTGTGAACTCGATAGTGGTATATCTCGACAAAAGCTTTCACCCGGAGTATACCTCCCACGACCACATCGCAATAAAAAACAACGCGAAACAACTTGTCTTCGATAAGGAGTCGTCAGTATTGTCAATACACAATATATACATCCAAGACGCTATTATCAAACACAACCCAACAGGTACTAACTTCCTTCCACCTTCTACATGTGCTACTGCTGTTGCGTTTGTTTAACTTCTTATCAATGAAATACACTGAATGACAGAGACTTGTACAACTTTTGGGAGAAGAGAACGTTTGATGTGTTAATGTGTACCGAATATATCCCTGAAGTCACTCAACCGACACTCCTCTTCATCCCTCGAATCGTTACTAAGTCCGAAAGAAATTTCATCCAAACTACAAGCTTCTTACCACAAAGCAGAGGGTTTGTGGCTGGTATTGGCGACGCCGCTATTTACTGCTTTGGAGTCCAAGAAAAAAGGGTCTTCTTTTTAGACCCACACTTCGTACAAGACGCAAGCGAGGTTGGGTATTTTAACAGACCCATTTTTGAAGCAAATTTTGACGAATTGGATAACTCGTTTGTGTTTGGGATGATGTGCGAAAACAAGAGCGACTGCGAAGTTGTGAGGATGACTTTTAATATGGGGAAGGAGAAGGTTATAGCGCGAGAAATGAATTCAACGGAGAATATCAAAGGCTTTGAGGTGCTCAATTTTTGAAGTGTTTATGAATTGGAATTATTTCTTTGTTATTGTATCTACTCTCCAATACTATAAATAATACTATATATATAGTATAAATACGATATTTCAGATATCTAATAATAATAGTATCAATACTAGATATCTCTAGTTTATATAAATAAAACTTGAAAAGACAGTATGTATACACTCAAAGTGAACCAACGGATGTCTCGACTCTTCCGGTCGAGCACGTGTATGACGAAAACTTCACCACGGGGAGCGAGTTATCTTGGTGTTCGGAATATATGGCATGCGGTTTGTTGAGTTATTAGAGTTACAATGCGAGTTAAAGACGAACACGGAAGTGGGAGGAGAAAGAAAATTCATGTTATTCAAAAAGAGAAAATTGGAGAAGAAACAAAAAGGTAAAAAATGACGAATAGATGTTAATGCCTTTGAATAATGACATTCCAGAAGGTGTTATAAGAACGTTAATACATATATCTATGGGAGACGAAAATAATATGAAAACGACACAATCGATAGTCTCGTTTTTTGGAGAGAACGAACGGGTGCCTGAACTCATCAATTACATTGTGAAACGAGAAGTCGTCTCAAACATCGATTCACCAGAATATATATTCCACTCCAATTCTTCTTTTGAAATTTTTGCAAAAATGTTTTATTTGAAAGAATCTGATGCATTTTTGGAATACGTAGCAAACCAGATCGTGTTAAAAATTCGGAAGTCGAGAATTCGGTTCATCGTTTGTTGATTTAACAAGTCTCTCCATCAAGTGGAAAAGAAGTTTAATTGTGAAGGAACAAATTTAACAACAAGAATGAAACAAAACACATCGTGAAAGATGTCAAAAAAATTGTGAAGCTACTCGATGACCTTCTAACACTTGTTTCAGACACTACAAAATACAGTCGGTTTGTTTTTCTTATTTATTTAATTATATGTTATAATAGAATATTTAATTATAATATAATTAATAATATATATTATTATTTATATTATTTAGGCTTCGCAACCGAGAATTTTCTTATTATAAATTAGTATCTAAAAAAGCTAATAAAACGGGGAAGAAAAATTGACCCGTTTTATTAGCGTTTTTCGATACTAATTTTTGATAAGAAAATTCTCGGTTGCGCACCCTAATATTATTATTTATATTATTATTTATATTATTATTTATATTATTATTTATATTATTATTTATATTAAATTGACTTATTAGCCCTTCAAAGTACTTACTCTACCAAATACTTAAAGTCACATTTTATGACTACCCATTGGAAAACTCCCTGGCGATGGAGGCTTTTGTGTTTGATTGTGTGATCAAAAAGCTACGGACGACAATAACGAAAAATGCGAATGAAAAGATGACGATAGACACGTTTATCAACGTTGTGAATTGGTACATCTCACCATCTGAGGTTGAATGGGGTCCACTTTACCAGATGAAGTTAGCGAGTTTTAGAGATCGCATTCGGCAATGGAAACAACACGTTTTGGTTTGTTAGAAACGATTTGAAGGTAGACCGCATTAACGACACAGGAATTTGAACCGGGGCGTGAGGACGCATTAGTCAGGTGGTTTGTCACGACTGATGGGTTTGTCGAGAAATTGGTGTCAATGGTGTGGTACATTGAAGAGTTTGTAGGTGAGGAGAGTAAGAAATTACTGAACCTTCACTTTGGGACGGGAGACAATGTGCCTTCTTTTAAAAAGGCGGTGAAAGAAATAGCGAATGAAGTTGAGGGTTTGCGACGAACTGCTGACACGGAGAAGCACCAAATGTTACAAATGATGTCGACGATACAAATGAAACACAAAGGTATGTTTTTATAGTTTCTTACTAATTAATTAAACTATATATAATGGATAGATATGAATGAAGAGATTCGGTATTTAGATGAATTACTTAATGCTGGGAAAGCAAGTGAACATAAAACAGAAGAAGAAATTGATGAAAGTTTAACAGCATTATCAAGAGAGAAATCGGAAGCTTCTCTAGATACAGTACCAATGAGTCAGGAGTGCATTGCAGATGACTTCCTAAGCTTTCAGTGAGTGTGCTTTTGAATTGAATTGTTTAGTTTTTATATTTTGAGTATACAAGGAGAAGGGAATTAAGTGGGAAGTCACGAGTAAATTTGATAGAAGAATTAATACAAAGTCAATTGAATTACATTACACAGGGATGACTGGCTGAGAAGAAAACTTGGTTGGAGGGATTTCGACAGATTCTTTTAAAGAATAAGGCTTGAGAGTAGTCAATGTTAAGTCTGAGGAGACCGACCATTCAGCAGAATCAAAGAAGAGTTGGTGCTTAACAGTGGATTTTTTCATCCTTTCCAGGTGAGGTCTTTGGTTGTCCATTAGTGTTTGTTTGTTACAAGATTGTGTGTATTTATGAAATTGGAGGGGGGTGTGGAGTTAAGAAGTGACAAGTAACGATTTTTGTTTTGTAAGAGAACTATTTCTTTGATTCTGTGAAACTATACGTCACACTTATTTATATAAAAATCTTTTTATAATTGTAACTAATCAAAAAATAGAAAAAGTAATTATTATCGGACAAATAAAGTTAAAAAAATCTTGCCCAAATATGACTTTTGTGAACTAATACCAAGTAAAATTAAAACTATTAAAAATAGTTGAAAAACTAAAAACCATTTTTTTATTGTTGTTTTAAATGGCGAATAATAATTTGTTTTTGTTTAATTTACAAATCTATAATAATAAAAAAATAGTTGATTTTATAACAAATAATTTTTTAATTGTTTTAAATTAAAAATAATAATATTTACTATTTGTATATCTAATCATTTTGTACTAATTGATTATTATTAATTATATTATTAATTATAAATATAATTAGAATATCGAATTATTTTAAAAAATTGGAAAAAATATATAAAACAATCTTGATTAAAATTTATCATTTAACATTGATAACATTTCTATTTGATTGGAAATTATTTAATAGTTCAAAATAATAAAAATAAGATCAATTTAAGAAAAATTTTTCTAATTGAACATTTGATTTCGATTATTGTCTCTAATAAATATAAAACGTTTTGCTTAATATTTTTAACATAACAACTTGAAGAAGACGGTTCTAATTTAGTTCATATGAAGAAAAAATCAATTACCAAAATGCTCAAAGACTTATCGTCTGGCAAGCCACCCCATGAACGCGAAAAATGCAATGAACGCTGCAAACGCTATTATCAAGCAAAAAATGAGGAGGAAGAAGTCAAACATCCAATCTCAATATGCCTTTTTTAGTTCTTTTTTTCAATGCCTGTCTTTTTTATTTGTTTAATCTTTTGTTTGCCTTTCCATTTACTCAGCGCTTTGCTTTAACAAAACATACACCCTAGACTTAAATACCATATTTGCGTTTACGTTCCAACACATCTCAATCTCAACATTTTAAGATTGAATCAAACTCTCTCAACAACAATCCTATAACATTTTAATAACAATATTAATAACAAAATCTATTCTGTCCTTCAAAAAGAAATTCGAAAAATCATCCTGTTATAATAAAAAAGAATAAAAATAAAAAGATTGAACTTAAAAATCATAGTGTATTTCCAAAGTCATGCCGATTTTGGTGTTTTTTGTAATTTTCAGTGTTCTTGGGAAGGTAGACGACAGTATAAAATATGACATAATTGACATTCCGGTCTCAACAGACCTGATCAACGAGATCGATGAGCGTGTAAATAAGATGTTTTCGATGAAAAAGGCCAGTTTAAAACTTAAGGTCTCGCGTTTAATCTCAAAAGTGGAAAACCTAAAAACTCGGATGGAGAACGCTCTTCAGTCGTGTCGTTCCGAGGTGACGAAAAATGAGATGATCGAAAAGATTGAAAATCTTAAAAATGAGAGACGGAAGATTGACGAGTACGAAAAGACGAAG
>NW_004443648.1:547534-549378 GCF_000330505.1 Entamoeba invadens IP1 | reverse complement strand
TATAAAACACAACTTGATGCTGATAAACAAAACGAACAACTTCAATTGAATTACAACGTCACCGGTGCCAGAATGAAAGTTGTGAATTCTCAGATCAACGAGATCACCAAGAGGCGCAATCTCCAGAAAACCCAGCGCAAAAATGAGAGACTTGTCAAAGAAGCAATCTCACTTGAAAAAAAGGAATTCAAAAAGAATAAGAAGATGTTGCAGCAGAAAATTCAAAAATCAAAGAATGAGAACAATCTTGTCGAAACGGAAAATTTGAAAGCTGAACTTGAAGACCTTGAAATTAATCATAAAATCGAGATGATAGACTTGGCGGAACGTTTGGTGGTTATAAGGCGAGAAAACGCTGCGCAAAACTTGAAGAATGCGGTCGTGCGTGAAAGCAAGATGAGAAAAATTGTTGAGTTAATGGGCGAGAAGAAAAGGCAGTTTGAGTTGACAAAAGGAAGAGGAGACATTTGCCAGAGAGTCATGAGGCAGTTGGACAAACGAATTGAGTATTTCACGTTCATGGAAAACAAGGCGAAGATGCGTCTTGAAGAGGCTGTTAAGGCGATTGAAAGACACACTTTTGAGTTGGAGGAGATGAAAAAGAGCGGCGAGATGATGACGAAAAAGAAAATCCACATACTCAATGTCGTTGAAGAAAGCGATTTCCATAAATTGCGGGTCACGAATAAACTCATTGAGGAGAACGAGAATAAGAATCTGAATGGAAAAATCACCGTCTATGAATATCAAACACAGAAGAACTCACTTATTAAACGAAGGGAAAGTGTCGAGAAGAGAAAGAAGTACGTCGAAAAGAAACTGAGAGAACTTGGAGACGCGGAGGTTTTTGAGATGAAAGAACGCGAGACGGATGTCAGACTTGCAGTAAGAAAATTGAGAGCAGACAACTCACTTGTTGAGCAACAGATGGCCGGTTTGAAAGGCAAAATTGATTATTTTAACAAACGGATGAGTGTGGAAAAGGAAGTTGCGAAGAAAGTCGAAATAATGAGAAAGACCAAAACGTTTTATAGCCAATTTGAAATTCTTAGACAAAGGTCAGTTGAACAGAAACAATTACTTGCCCATAAAAAGGCAGAACTTGACGATGTCAGTTTGAAGTTGTTGAGGCACGAAGAGGTTAAAGTCGAAAAGTTGGTCGAAGAAAGAAAGACGATGGAGGACCAATTGAAAAACTTCAAAAAGCTCTTAGTGAAACCACAAAATGTAACTCCAATGAACACAACTAAAGTTAACGGTACCAATACCAACAAATACCACAAACAGCTCGATTGTTGAGGGCAACGCCACACAAACGTACGAAGAGAAAAAGAAAGAAATCAAACAAAAGAGAGAGGAGATTCAAGAAAAGTTGGACAGGAACAAAGACAAAATGGAGCAGTTACGAGTTGTTTTGTCTGCACTTAGAGTTGAGCAGAACTTCTGGAAGGCAAAGGACGCATTCCGAACATACACCAAGATCCTTAGAAGAATCGAGGACAAAATTTCTTATTTAAGAACAAAAATCGGACTGAAGGAGAACTGCCTAGCTGCTAAAGAAAGAAACGGATTTGGTCAGTCAACAATTGCGGAGGACCTGAAAGAGGAGATTGGGTATTTGAGAGAGGAGTTGGAGAACCTTGTTGTTGTAAAGAAAGAAGTTGTGAAAAAGGCCGTTTTGAAGGGGCAACGCTTTGTCGCTGTTGGCCAGATAATGCACAAGCGGGCTGTTGATGACAAAGAGGAGCTGAGAATTAAGAGAAGCAGAATGATCAAGAAAATATTTGACATTGAAGACAACAATAAGCAGTCAATTGCTGTTGACAGATGAATGAAGTGATGAA
>NW_004443648.1:527992-547434 GCF_000330505.1 Entamoeba invadens IP1 | reverse complement strand
GATGAAGTTGATGGAAGACTCGACTCTGCCGTCAAAATAGAGGTTTCCAGCCGTAACGTCCTTGTCAAAGCGAAGAAGTTGCTTCTTAAATTCCAAAAGGTGTTGGAGCAAGAGAAGAGTTGCAAAGAAAAAGGTGTGTGCCCAATGTGCAGAGAGTTGGCGAATAAAGTGAAAGAGTTGATGATAAAGAAGGAAGAAGATGGCGTGATTTTAAAGCAGCTCACCAAGATCTGTAAAACAAAGGTTCCAAACAAACAAGCGAACTGCTTGGAAATAGCGATGAAGCTTTCTGAAGAAGCGATGAAAGTGAAAGATGCGACTTTTTTGAACACAGAAAACATGTGTAGAAAGGCTGGTGCGTGTCGGTTGTAACTCAGTTTTCTTTTTATCCATCGCGAACAGACGTTGTGTTTAACGCAAATTCAGAAAAGAATTGAAAAAATAGACATACAATATACACCTTCAACACTGACAAGCTTTCATCAACACCTCAACATCATCAACACATCATCAATTTATCACTTCCCTCCATTTCTGTCTTTGGGCTGGTCATTTGCGGAGTCTTTCTCTTTCTTGTAATCGGGCTTTTCGTATCGTCTTTCTCTGTCATCTCTTTCGTAATTTCTCTGCCTCCTTGATCTGCTTCTTGACCAACTTCGTGATCTGCTACGTGAAAAGTCACGTGAATTACTTCGGGAATGTCGTCTTGAATACCTCGAGTGTCTGTGCCTTGAGTCGCTTCTCGACCGACTTCTTGACTCGTCAGAAGGTGAACGTCTTCTGTGTCGTCTTGCATCTCTGGAGTCACTGCGTCGCCGAGCGGAGTATCTTTGACGGGAGGAAGATCTGCTTCGGGACCGACTCTTAGAACGGCCATGTCTTTCGGAAGCAGTCTTTTTGTTTGAGACATGTGTGCTGTGTGTTATTGTAATGATATCAAAGTAAACTATATGGAATCAAAAGAGAACAAACAACTTGTAGTCTCTGTCCACTACCTTTGCACGAAACCCACGATCCCAACGAAGTTGAAGTAAACGACCGTCCACCTCTTTCCCCGTAAATCTGGTTGTCAGTCCTTTACTTTTATAAAATATAGAAAACAAAACTCGTTCTTTGCTTTGAGAGCATCTTCGTGTGTCGGAAACTCAACAAAGCCAAACCCTCGAGGGCGGCCAGTTTGCGGAGCGGTGACGATTTTCACTTTACAACCGTTGCAATTGAATATATCTTCAAGCTCCTTTTCTGTTGTATTAAAAGTGAGGTTTCCGATGAAGAGATTTGTGAAATCGTTGTTGTCGTCGTTTGGTGGAGGAATTTTGCTCATTTATGTTGTAGTTTTTAGTTTAATAATTATAAAAAGTTCAAAATTTCTAAAAATTTCATTTTATAAATTTTTTATATGAATTTGATAAAAAAAAGCTTTTCCTGGTGTTTGTAAAAAAGTTAAAAAATTTGTGATATTCTTAACACAAAATTCTTACAATAAATTAATTAATTAACTTACTATACAATTTTGACGTATTATTTGGTATTATTGAACAGTTATATATTTGCATCACTCAGGTTTAAACTAATTCTCTTATTCTCTTAATTTATGTTTGTATTATATTTTTAATATTTATTTTATAATTTATAGAATTTGTTACACTCCAGGAAGTTTATTCTTATCCTAAAACCAAATATCAAATATATTATAAATATAGTATTATAATTTAGAAATAAATTATACAAATGTTCAAAAAAATCGACTATGCGCAGTAAAAAGTTCCGAGATTTCATTACCAAAACGTCAAAAGCATAACATTTATCACGCCATTTTTTTTGAAAAAAAATGCTAAATAACATCCCCTTAGCATTTTTGGAACAAAATCAAGGCAATACGCAAAAATGCCAGAATCATATTATTTTATATATTTATTTAGTATAAAAACGTTAAAATTGGAAATAGATGGGCTGTTGTATTATTATATTGCCACGTTTTAACAAATATGTTTAATATAGATATAGACACGTTTGTGATAACTGTCTTCATTTAAAAAAAATAATTCATAACAACCACACATAATCTCCAACATGTTTTTTCCCATGTTGGAGATAAAATAAAATCGCGAAATTAACATGAAATAAATAATCACAAACAGCTGTTTTAATTATTTTTTGAAATTTCTTGTCAAAAGTAAACAAATAATAAAATACATAAACTTAAGTTTTTCTTCTTTAAACGTCTGGATCTTTTGACTAATGCTTGAATTTATTTGATATTTAAATGAAAGTGACGATACATAATCAAACTATTAGCAACAATTTCCAAGGAATATATATTATTAGTGGTTTTTTGAAATCATTTACAGACTTGTTTTTAAATCAATTAAACAAGTCAATGAGATGATTCATTCTACTAATTATTATTTATTTGTTAACATTATTCATACATTTAAATATATAATATTAGAAGGTTTGAATAATGATCAAAATTTTTATTACAATCATACAAATTCTTAGACACCTTTAACTTGTTTTAAAAGATTTGAAAAATACAAAAAATGAGTTAAATAATAAGATAGTTTGTAAAATAGTTATTGAATTCAATTCAAACACTACCTTCCGTTATTTGTATCATAAGTTTGATGACAAAAGTTACTATGAAAAGACAAACAACCAATATCATTTATTTTTCAAGAGGATTGTCTTTAAAAAAACTCAAAGATTGTCAACTAATTCCAATAATTACTTTTCTTAACTTCGTTACTGACACGTTAACTTATTTTGGTTACTACTCAAATCATAATTGTAATTACCGAATTCTGTTTTATTGATTCTTATAATTTGAATAGTTTGTTACAAGATTTGTGGGGTGCAACACTTTTAATTGTTAACTGTATTCGTTTATTAAAAAAGAAATTAATTTTAATGTTCAACAAACAAAAGAAAATTATCTTATAAAGCAATATATTTATTTTTCGACTATTTTATTGAGCGAACATTTATGGTCGATCGTTTCTATTTTAGAATTGGTGGCTTTTCGAACTCATTACCCCATTTTTATATTATTTAAAGTTAAAAGCAAAGTTATTTCCCATTATCTATCGCTTGGAAAAACACTATTAAATAGGGATGTTTTGCAAGTTCACTAAAGATTGAAAAGAACTTTATTTTTTACGAATTGATATTGAGCGATGATTTCTGGGCGCCTCCCATTAATCATCGACTCAAAACATCAATTATTATTATAATATATTAAACGATACTATACTTGATAATCTACAAAAACATTTGATTACTTGTATTTTTAAAAGCAAAAATGATTTTGGGGAAGAAAACCCGTTGTTTTGGCAATCAAATCTCTCAGTTCAAGCCATTGTGTATTTAGAACTTGGGGCAGTTATTTAGTTTAAGGCGAAAGTGTGTTTTTGGTAAGAAAAAAAGAGAGAACAACATTCCTCTTTCAAATTCAAATATTACACAAAGAAATGGTGTATAAAACAGTGGAAAAAAACGAATTAATTCAGATTTACAAAAAAAATGAAAACTAGTAAAAAATTGATAGTTTTTGAAATGTGAGTGCGAGAAAAGCAAAACATGAAGAGAACTTGAAAAAACTTCGATAATCGACCAATACAATGGATTCGTAAAAATAGCCTGTCATTCAAAACGGAAATTTTATTCGAAAAAAAAAGAAAGAACATTCGCAAGTTATAAATATAAATAGGTTCAATAATTCTAAAAATACATAAAAGATGGCAAAAAATTATCGCCGTATAAATAGGGAAACTGTATAACAAAGTCACAGTTATCATGTCATCGACACAGTCATACACACAAGACAAAAAAGGCGACACCCGTATCAACAAGTACCAGATCTACAAGAATTATCAAGTCTTCCAAGAGTCTATTCTTATTAAGTTACTTCTTCCGTATTGTGACATAGTCTTTTGTAAACCTTCGAAGAGAACAACAACAACTTTCCAATTTCTTTATATCAAAGAAATCAAATTCAACAATTACTCAATCAATGTTGTCGACTATATCGAAAGAAGATGCACTGAAATCAGTGAAATGGAGAGACGAAAGGGAGTGAAAGAAAAGACTACTATGAGAAGGTTTGAAAACAACAGGTTCACCGAATGCTTACACTTCTTGTCCGATTTACTATCGGAGTTTGGGTATTTTTTCAACACTACAAAGTCTCAAGGCAAAAACGGAATTGCAAAAAGTGAAACAATACAACAGATCTTTAAAGATGGAAGAATTGTATTCAACAGAAATATGGTCGAAGTTTTGGGGAAAAATATGCACACCTCTCTCCTCGAAAACTTGAGCAAAAACGCTAGCTGCACTATCCACCAAAATCAACTGTAACAATGTAATCTTCTCGACTCAATTAAATTATTGTTTGTGTAGTATATTTTTATTAATTATAATTATAAATGGGTTTCGAATGTGTGGTATATTAATTAATAAAGTTTTAAATTGAAGTATTAGAATTAAAGAAAATTGTTTTAAAATTACACTAAAGTCAGTCTGGAAACCTTATTTATTCCAAAAACCTTATTTATTGACAAAAATAGGTTATTTTTTTTGTTATTTGGTTTTGTTTTTCAAAATTATTTTTTTTTGTTTGAAATCTTTGTTTTTTCAATTCAAACGAACTTAGACAAATTGACAAATTTGATTTTTTACTCAAACATCGCGTATAACACCAGAGAGTGGTGCCGTTGTTGTAAGCAGCGGTTGGGTGGATTTTTGTGTGTGAGATGACAAATGCAACACGAGAATTCGACAATAATCAACTTGGATTTAATTAAATAATTCATAAAAAACAACGAGACAATCATAATCAAAAGAACACCACGCTTGGCAGACTCGAACATCGAATTGTTGTACTGCAGTCGGGTAAAAGTTGTTTATAATAAATTGTCTTGGCTGCGTGGACGTCATTTCGCTCTTTGTAAGAGTAGAGTCAGTCTTTTAACGTTATCTGGTCTCAAACGTTATCTGGTGGACAAAAAATACTTTCATTTTTGTCTAAACATCGGGCATTAGGTAAAGCGTGAAAAAACCGGAAACAAGTGGGATGGATTTTTGGGACTGCTCCCCGAATTATTCCATTTTTTATGGTCCAAAAGGCACCAGATAACGTTTGAGACAGACTGTACATTTAATAAGTCGACTCACGCCTTATAGCAAAATTCTTCAAAAATGATCCAAAAAACTTGGTTTGTTTTGTGTATTTTCCCGTTAATTTGGGGTAATAACACCATTAATATCACCATTTATTGACAAACAGAAAAAATGAAATGATTGGCTAAATGACTTTAACCCCATTTATGTTTTTGGTTGTGTTATTGGAAAATAGTTTAAATAATAGTAATATTTATTAAACATCCCAAATTTGCATTTTTTTCAAAGGGAAAAAAATAAATAAGGTTTTTGGAATAAATAAGGTTTCCAGACTGACTTTATTATTATTTATTAGCTCCAAATTATTAGATCACATACTATTAAATATCTTTATTAAAATATATTATATCAAATTTGCTTTTATTTACAAAACACAAATAAATAGTTTTTAAATTATTAATGTATAGTAAAATTATTGGAATATTTTTACTATATATAATAAAAAAACTATATATAAATAGTTTTTAATAAAATAATCATAATAAAATTATTTATTAATTTAATTATAATTGTTTGATATTTTTGATATTGTTTATTTACTTAAAACCAATTGATATAATAAGAAAAGAAGTTAAAGATATAATAAATGTCTTTTAAAAGCACAAAAAGAGAACAAAAAAATACAATGGAAATAGAGAAGGAGGGAAGTGACAAAACACAACAAAAAGAATTATTAGAAAATGGTCGCAACTGTTTCATAGAGATATTAAAATCTTACCGCAAAATCATTCGTACAGTCAAAGAGGACGAACACGAAGACAACAAATATCCTCATGTTTCCGCTTTCAAAGTGCAAACGGAGATATCCCGCATCACTCACAGCTTCGAGCAAATACAAATTGTTCTCAATGAGACAATGCAGCAGTTCGTCTTAATTCAAAACGCCGGTCGTGATGATCGCATCGAACACCACCAAAATGTTTTAAAGGATTCCCAACGCTCTTTAGACCTTTTTTTGACTCAACTTGAGTTACTGACAGACCAAGGAGAGTCTTTAATTGCCGAGTGTGAGTCTGCTCTCCTTCCCCCAACAAAGTAATTTATTATATTTGCTGTTGTGCCCATAGACAAAATCAATACAAAACATATTACATATCTCACATTACTCTCACGAAGTCTCTCTCTTCAAGCGTTTCTTCTTTTCTTAGAGCTGGATTCTTTGGTGGCAATGGCGGCGCTTGTACTTTTCGAGATCCCCTTGGAGATGAGTTGATCATCACCTTCCGCTCTTTCCACACTTTTCTAATGGGAAGTGGTGGTGGCTGACTCCTATGCATTTCGTCCAATGGAGCAACTTTAGAAACCGTGATGACTTTTTGGTGAAATTCTTCAACTTCCTTCGTAATTCTTTTATCGCTCTCAAATGTTGTAATGAATTGGATGTTCCGTGGCATCCCAATCAAATTCCTGTTAACTCCTTCAGTGGGGTCCATGATCTTGTCGATGTCAAACGTATACACAAATTGCGTGTCGATAAAGAGTGGGTGCAAAATGATCTTCCCAAACACAACAGTCTTGTCCCTTGTTTCCGCCGCAATTGTTATCACTGTGTCATTCTCTAACACGACATTTTGAAAGCTTACGACAAACGCTCCCTCCTTCATTTCTTTACAGTTCTGTGGTGTTCGTGTGAGCAATGGTTTCGCTTCCGAGTGTGACAACCTCGAGAAATAGAATACTGGAATTGCTACATCCGAAAAATCTTTAGTGATATTAAGCGGTTTGAAGTTCGACACCACGACTGTTCTAATCACAACACTATAATCCGGAATCGGTTTAAACGGCACTTCTCTGGGCGAGACGGACAAGTAATAATAGAAGTTGTGGCAATACCTTATTTGAGGTGGTGAAGTTGCTCCTTTCATTATCTTCGACCTTCTCTTTGCGAAGAATTCGAGTGCTTCTTTCGCATCAGACACAACGCCAAGTGCCAATAACACACATGAACACACCAACCCAGTTCTTCCTCTCCCAGCCTTACAGTGGACACACGCCACATGATTGGGGTTGTCTAAGATATACAGCAAAATATCGCCAACAACTTTTAAAAGGTGATTAAACCTCGGAGGGTGATGGTCCAAAAATCCGACGTGTTCTACTCGATTCTGGAACTCGAGTGAACCGTAAGACTTCTCTGTCAAGTTCCAGATCATGTAATTGTTGTGGTGATGTTCTTCTAAATACTGTGCGACTTCCTCTTTGGAATTTCGCCACTGCGAGGTGATACCAGTCGCAGGGTAACCCATCGCGACCAAATTTGGTAAGATGTATGTAAAGTCAAAAGAGGTTCCGTCGACTTCTAACATAAACTTATCATCAGCAACTAGCCGTCGAAGCATTGTCTTGTCTGTGTTTTTTAGTCTTTACTCATGTTTTTGTTGTTCAGATAATTTATTGATTTTATTCATTTTTTTTTGGTGATAACTAGTATTCACATATTTTATTTAGTAAAAATAATATTTTACTATAGAAAATATTAAGATTGTTTTTATTCAAAAAATATTGGTAAAAAGTCTTTTAACATTCTGCCAAATTGTCAATCTCAAATAAACTATTTACTTTAGTTAAAAAAATGATAATTAAAACTAAAAAAACGAATGGAATCATGTTTTTAAAAACGAAAAAAACTATTTAAAAAATATTCAAAGATTAATAAATCGAAAAAATTTAGTAAAATACTATAAAGATATAATATTTTATTTTATTTTAAATTTTGATAAAATATTAAAATATTTATTTTTAGTGTTAAAAACTAAACAATTTTTTTAAATAATAATTATTTAATATTAATATAATTATATATAGTATTTGTTAAACACAAATAATTGTATGGTTTTTAATTTCATTTACATTAAAATTATTATTGATATTTAATAAAACTATGTTAATAATAAATACAAAACCTTAAATTATTTATTTATTCAAAAAAATAGAAAAACAAATAATATACTCAACTCAAATTGTTTTTAATTGTTTCATTTTTCTTCTTTATATTTTTTATTTATTTTATCAAACAAAGACAAAGCATCAAGCTCCAATTTCCACATGTCCTGTTGCTTTTGCTCGACGATTTTTTGTTTTGACATTTCTGCACTCTTTTCTTTCTTCAACTGTTTAAACTCTTCATAGCAGCTCTTCTTTAATTTATTCGTGTTGTCGTTGTTCACTTTTTTAGGCTTTGAAAAGTAGACCTGTTTCTGGCACTCGTCCAACATGTCTCGTAAAGCCTTCAAATGGTTTGTACCGTCTGTTCGTTTTTTTCTTCCTTCCTATCAGCACTTCATTACCAAACGTGTTCAAAAAACAAACTGTCCTTCGTCTTCCCCTCAATAGTGTCCATCCTTCCGCCAATTATTTCTCCCCTTAACTATTTGTTCGTTCCTCCACTTCGACCTTTTCACTCTTTTTTGGGTGTTTAATCTCAAAAAGAAAATAAATTCAAATCATTAAAAAAACTATAATGAAATTAGAATTACACTTCGTTTTTTAAACGAAAATATGAATACTATTAAATATACTAAAAAGAATTATTTAAAAGGTAAACACATATTCTTGATGAGATCCTCAACTGAGATAAATCCATCAATCGGAACGACGACCTTATACAAGTCCTCGACCTCCTGTTCAGTTAATTTGTCTCCCATTGTGGTCAACACGTTTTTGAGTTCCGTGGCGGAGACATATCCGTTCTTCTCCTTGTCGAATATCGCAAAGTTCTCTGTGACCTTTTCTGGTTTGTCCGTATCCTTTTTCTTGTCCTTCATAATGTTTATGTACGTGTCGAGGCTGTATAACCCCGATGAATTTGAATCGTTTTGTGTGATAATCTCGTCCATCTTTGAGGTTTCAAGATTGACGCCGAAAGCTCTAATAGCGTACTTGAGCTGTTCTGCAGTGAGCATGTTGTCTCCATTTGTGTCAAAATAGTAGAAACACTCCTGCAAATCCTTCTCGTCAATTGGTTTGAAGTTCTCCGGTATGATCTGCGGCTCTTGCTTTGGTTTCACTTCGCTTGTGTTTGTTTCGGGTTTCGCCGTTACGACATTTTCAATCTCAACTTTGAAAGGTTGAACTTGAGAGGTTTCACTTTTCTGTGTTTCAGATTTTGAGAGCTCAAGATTGGAATCGTCTTTTTGGGGGGTGGAAACTGTTTCCACAGTCTGCAAAGGATTTTCCGGTTTTGGTGTTTCTTTGATGGGCTCAACAACTGCTGGAGTGATTGGGTCTCCTTCTGTACTTGGAAGTTGTTGGGACATTTGAAATAACAATTGAGTTCTTTTATTATTGATAGTTCTAATGTGATCATATTATATTAATAATAAAAAACTACTATTTATGATACAATAAAATAATCCTTATTTATAATATCGTTGAAACAATATAATATACTGTAAAAATGTGTGTTAATTTTGAATAATAAAAGAACTATTATTTTAATACTTTTTTTAAGTAATATAGTGATAATTATACTTATTACTTATAAGTATAATTATAAGTAATATTATAAATTATAATATATAACTTATAATATAAGTATATATTATATAAGTAAACTATTATAATTATAATTATAAACCATAAGTAAAATAAAAAATGGTTTATAATTATAATAAAATAGTTTGTTATATTTAAAATCAACATTAAATAATAAAGTAACTATAATATGTATGATTTATCATAAAAATGACAATACCCGGAAAGACAAAGCATTTAAGCGCAAAAAAATTGGAAAAACAAAGAGATAATAGAAAAAATTGAAAAAGATATTCAGTTGCCAGACTCACAATTCTCGCCCTTTATGATGGGCAGCACCACAGATTTACGTCAATTGAGTCAGATTGGCACCTCAATATACGGTGACCGACTCTCAACCACAACGGAGTCTCAAGACAGACTAAACAACCCCAACAAGACACACCCAGAAATTGCGAACGTCGTTTCCACATTCCAACTCAACCAACAACTTGACCTCCGTCAAATCGTAAAAAGCGCGTAATGCCGAGTACAACACAAAGCGTTTTGCTGGCGCAATCATAGAATATCAAGTCTAAAATCAACAGCACTCATTTTAAAAACTGGAAAGATTGTGTGCACAGGAACTCGATCGATTGAGGAGAGCAAGATTGCTGCAAAAACCATAAAGAAAATCGGGTACAATGAGGTACGTTTTTCAAACTTCAACGTTCACACCATCAGATCTTGTGACATCAAATTCCAAATCTCGCTCCGTCCTTTGTATGACAGCAACACCGATATGTGTCAGTACGAACCAGAGGTGTTCCCGGTTCTTGTTTTCAGAACGACGCAACCAAAAGTGACACTTCTTGTCTTCTCAACCGGAAAGGTTGTGTTGACTGGTGCTAAGGACGACGAAAATCTGAACACAGCATACACCAAGATATGCCCAATCCTCTTAGCAAACAAGAAAGAGGAAATAGGAAACCCATAATGTGCTATCTATAATTAATATTCCCTTTTGTTTCGAAACAAAAATATTTTTTCCAGTTCATTTTTCGTGCATTATTAGTTCATCTCAACTTTACCATTTTTTTAGTTTATGAATGATTCTTTTTAATCTTCTTTTAATATTAAAATGGCTATAAAATATATTATAAAAAAAATATAATACATTTATAGTAAAATTCATGGTAAATACACTTATATGAGGTAATGGGATATATCATCATTAAATTCTGGACTTGTTTTGTCCTCTTTGTTTCTTTGTTGTTGGTTGATTTGTTCTTCTTTTTGTTCTTTGTTTCCCACGTCAGTTGTTTCCTTCAATTTATCGATTGAATTGGTCACATCGATTGAGAAGTCTGAACACACTGATCTCACGGCATTGACTGGTGTTGAATTTGAAACAGCGGCTAACCCATTCTCGACACTGTTTTTCGCGCTGTTCCATTTATCCGAAACGCCAAGAGTATTATCGATATTCTCAAGGGTATTAGAAACTTTTGTGGTGACTTTGAACTTATCATCTGCGGCAGTAAAACAACTCCACACCATCACAGTGCCAAGCGCTAAGTACTCAGTCAAATGGAGTTTCTCGTCAACATTCACTGCGACGTTTTTCACCATTCCAGCGCCACTTTTTATCGATGTTGTAATGTTGTGTGTTTTATCAAATTCGACTGCCTTTTGGAATGTATCTTGTGCCACGACATACCCATGTGCAATCAAAGAAGCTACAACAGATGTCTTTGTTTGTCCATTCTGTGGATTATTGTTTTGTTGTGGAGTTACAAGGAATGAATAGATCTTTTCATCAGGGAGGTGTAAAAGAGTAGTCGGTTTAATATCGACTCGTTCGTGATAGAGTAACACTCCAGTCATAAGTTCCGCTGTGCGAACACTTTCCAGTGAATCAAAGAAGATAAGTGCGTTGATGACATTAGACTCTCTACTTGTCTGTGAAATGTGGATCTCTTCTATACAACCAGTGAATGAAAAGAAAGAAATCAAGTCGTCGACAGTGACATTTTTGTCAATGTTACTAACTAACACAACATAGTGTTCTAAAGACATTTAAATGAATTACTAGTTTTTATTAGTTTTGAATTCAAAGTATTTTGGCATGATTGGATAAATCATATATTTAATTAGTTTATCAATTATTTATTATCTTATTATTATTTATTATTTATCAATTATTCTTTTATTAATCTTTTATTAAAAAGTCAAAGAACTCCAAAAGAGAAAGAGAACGTTGATGGAACAGTTGAAACTCGACAATACTCTCACAAACCGTTACCAACTTTCGGAGAAATTATATAGTGATGGGACAGTTACCGTGTTTTCAGCCAACGAAGTGATTGACTTTCAAAAACGAATAGCGAGGCGCGTTGCACTCAAAATCGTTCAAATTGATCCAAAAGACACACTTAAGATTCTTCGATTAGATGTGTATTATAATTATTTGCAGGCAACTACGAACGGACATGTTCTTCGGATATATAACCACTTTTTCACAAACAAGAACTCTCCTTTAGAGCTGTGGATTGTCTCTGAATATTGTGGCTTTGGCAATTTAGAAAATTATTGGGCGTCGAACACCGTTGCTCAAGAAGATCAAAACATTTTCTTCATATCAGATATCGCAGTCGGATTGGAATACATCTACAAAACTCTCCGCCACCAACACCTCAATCTGTGCCCAAACAATTTGTTACTCTCACGAGACCCCGCCTCCGTTTTCCCTAAAGTCAAAATCGCGAATTTCGCATTATGTGACGCAATCCAGACGAAAACAGCCCTTGTTCCTGGGTTCGAGGCTACAATGTTTGACGTCACATATTCCCCACCAGAGTATTTAAGCGGGTTTACACACTCAAAGAGTGACGTCTGGTCGTTTGGGATATTAATATTCAAATTACTTGTTGGGTGCACGCCATTTGAAACGATCCAAATGGACCCTCTCACAGCTATGGCAGTACAAGCTAATCTGAGTTTGGCTGTGTACATCCAAAACGAGTCTGCTATTGACTTACTTGAGAAGATGCTTGTGTATGAGCCAGATAAGCGCATTTCGATGAACGATGTGCTCAACCACAAATTCATTCACGACTGTGTGCAACACAAATACGGGACTCGAGGAAGTCGCGAGAATTACAAAGCCGTCAAGTTACTTGATGAAGGGAATTACGGAAGAGTTTTACTTGCACAAACGAGTGCTAATGAATACGTCGCGATCAAAGAAATTTCGAACAAAATCGACAGTTTACAACGAGAGGCGACGTGTATGCGCCTTTGTAAACACCCCAATTTAGTAGAGTACAAAGACTTCTTTGGCTGGGACTATTCGATGGTCAGTGAATTAGTGGGGATGGCCAAAGTCAAAGGCAACTACTTGTACTTAGTGATGGAGTTTTGTGACTCCGGGAACCTCGAGAAGTACATGAAACAAAAGAATGCGCCGTTATCAGATGACGAGATCAAATACTTTTTAGGGGAGATTGGGAGTGGCTTGTGGTATTTGCATTTCATTAAAAAGCTCATTCACCGCGACTTAAAACCCGCCAATTTGTTACTACAGTCGACCGATACTCAAGGACGATATAAAGTGAAAATAGCTGATTATGGATTCTCAAGAGGTATTAACGAGTTTATGGTCTCTAATGTCGGGACACCTATATACGAGGCTCCCGAAATTATTAAGCGGAAGCCTTATACCGCCAAAAGTGACTTATATTCCCTTGGTGTTATTCTCTTCCAAATGGCAACAACGTACTTCCCATTTTCAGACGATCCCCAAATCTTCCAAGTTGCTATGAGGAATGAGACTCCTGTGCAGATCCCAGATGGGTTTGGGATCAATCCTTTGTTAGCAGATTTGATTAGCAAGTTGATCACACACCACGAAGAACTCCGCCTGTCATGGCAACAGTTTTATGAGCACCCTTACGTACTCGAAGCGATGAAGACGTCTGAACAAACAGAAAAGCAGATGGTCGAGGAAGACTTCAAAGAGTTCTAATTTATTATTTGCTTACTAGTTATTTATAGTTATAATACAAAACTTCATACCTTGTGAACAATAAAGTCAATTTATGCAGATTTTGGATGGTCTTTATCATCTGTAGTTGGTTCTTGAGTAACGGTAGTAGCACTACTCTCCGGTTGTTCTGCTGTTTCTTTCTCGGACATAGTAGCTACTTTGTTCGTCACTGCCTTTTGGTTCTCGACTTCTTCTTGGAGGACGCAGACTCTCCATATTACGAAGATGAAGAAGAGGGTATACCCAGAAAGGTAGATGTTTCTTTCTGCTCTGAACTTGCTACAATGTTAGTATATTATATTATACTCGACAGTTCGTCTAATCAATAGATAGTAATACTAACTATTAATTATTAACTATTAACATTAATTAATAAAGAGTACTAAGGAGATGACAAACTTCAAAGAAATCGTGACTTTATTCAGAATAGGATCGTCGGCATCTATCTGAGACAATTGAGTCGAATACTTATAAGATGATCGTAAAGACTCTGCAAAGCAGAGAGTCAACAAGACCAATATTACTCCGAAGATCGTTCGATTAGAAAATACTTTTCGAAGTATTTTGGGGATTTGTCGAGCCAAGATCGCGGGAAGTGGAACTAAGAGAAGGAACAAGACTGCAATTTCGGCCCACAAAAAGGTGTATACAGCGGTCCACACAAAAGTCGCCATTGATTTTCAAGTTCATTGCTTGATTATATTTAAAGTATTTAAGACTTTTCACATCATTATAAAATATTTAAGTATTGAACTAAAATCATTTCAATAACATATCTATTAAAAGGTATAGAATGGACGAAAACTAGAGTAAAAATTATACCAAAACTATTAAAAATAGAAACACAAATCGTACAAACAGACATTATACCACCCTTTTATCTCAAGTAAAATGGAATGACTTGGTCGTCCATCGTCGTTGCTTCTTCCGTTGATTTGTAATACAAGAATGCATACACAACAGACCCAAATAAGTCGAAGAGGAGCACCCACCTTAAAATACTCACGAAGAGTCCGAACAGTGGGAAGTGCAATTTTCCGATGATGAAGATGTTCACCTCAGTGTTCAAATAGACGTTAGGTGATATCACATGAATTAATAAACTAATACCACCAAACCCTATTAACATACACATGAACATTTTAACCCACAAATGATATTCTCTCTTCCGAAGTGTTAATAATTGAAGCTGTGTCTGAGTCATTCTTTCTATAGTAACTTATTAAATTAACTGAATAGAATCACCTGGAAACAAACTTTGACTCTTCCCGTATCTTCTACTTTACAAAAAACACCAACAACATGAAAAAATGCGACTATGAGCCATAAGAGTGTTAAAATGACCGGTGAAAATACCCCAAACATTTTAATGACGTCGTCGAGAATACCACGCTCGTTCACATAAAATCCACATAAGGCTCCACACACACTCTTCTTCCCGATTACAACAGACTCAACCGTCAAACACACAGCTAAAGATACAGTTGCAAGACTTAATAGAACACCTAAGAGTATACCAAGTGTTTGAAGAAACTCTTGTCGTTTTCGTGTCTTCATGACATTTCGGAAGTCGACTTTGAGTTTCTCGATTTTCTCGTCGTTTTGTGTCGACTCGACTTTTTCGTCCATAGTCAGATGGTTGAACGCTTCTTCCGTTTTCAACACTTTTTGTCTCTTTTTGATTGCATTGATTTGGTCTTGGATTGCACTTGCCTTCACACTAACAGGAGTCGACCCAAACAAATTGTGGACAAAATAACAGATCGCCTTCGGAAACGTCACAAGTAGAAATGAAACACCAACACTTGACAACACCAATATGACAAGTACTAAATATCTCTCGTGGAATGTCAGCGTCAAGTTTTCGTAGATCCCTGACGTGACTGCCTTCCACTGTGTACTTCCATGGACAAGACTAAGAACGCCCAATATACTTAAAACAAAGATCGATAATAATGGGTAACTCAATGTGTCATACAAATACCAAAATGCGTATCGGTGCAAAGGGTCCGGTGACAAATGGGCTTGAAAGAACGGGAGAAAGATATATGCAATTACAAAGAGAAATCCATACACTATTCCCGTCACCGACAAATTCATTTGAATAATTTTTAGTCCACTTTATTGACTCATTTTTTAAGCATTTTGAAGATGTTGTGGTGAGCAAAAAGTGATCAAATTGTACTCAAATTATTCTTCTAATTTCCAACTAGCTTGTTTAAGATTTTTTATTCAATGAAATAAATGTAATATATTTAAATAGTTTTAAATATTAAAACAATATTATATTTATATAGTATATTTATATATTAAAATTATAATTTCAAGTACTATACAAAGAAGTATACTCTTGTGAATAGAATACATTGATAAAGAGTCACTACGACTTTCTGCGGACTAACTAAACTCTATCTCAGCAACGAGTTACGCTTAGAAAAGATCTCCAAACCCACCGAAATCTTCTTCGGCTTCCTCTTTTTTCTCTTCTTTTTTCTCCTCTTCCTTATTCTCTTCTTTTGGAGCTTCAGCAGAAGTGGCTGCTGGGGCGGCGGCAACGGCCATTGATCCCATTTGGCTCTTTCCTTCTTCAACTACTTCCCAAACGTTCTTTCCCTCGAGGGATGTGAAGACCTCCTTGAGTTTAGCATCGTCGACTTCTGCTCCAGCAGCAGCCAAGATCTCTTTAACTTTAGCCTCTTCGGCTTTCTCGTGTCCGATTGTGCAAAGGAGGTATGCGGCGATGTACTGCATTGCTGTGCTCAGAGTTTCACTACAGGGTTTTTTCAAGAAGTGAAAGGGTTGCTCAACATGTCAGTTTATTAGAATTTTAATTCTTTTTTACTATTTGTATAGCTTTTTTTTTGGAACTAGTTTATTTTTTGAATAGAAACAACACTGACTTATAGTAATTTATATCAGATCAAGAATAATTATTCAATATAACTAATACTGAAATTGACATTTATGCTCTCATAAAAATATTTGATATTCTCAATTTCTTGTTGGAGTGATTTTACTAAAAAAAATAAGAAAAAAACTATATTTATATATTATATTTTTAATTATTTTATTAAATAATTATATTATAATAATTAATAATAAAATATTTGATATTCGAAGAAAGTGCTTCAAATTAGCTCTTCTTTTCAATTGGATCTCGTCTATTCAAAAAGAAGAGTGAGATGAATGATCCACCCATGAGAGTTAAAAGTATGAGTGCTTGCGTCAGTCTGAAATATTGGATTTGTGGGATAGCGTATGAAAGACCAAGGAACACCAAAAATCCCATTCCCGATGTGAAGCTTTGTGTCGAGTAAAATCCGGCAAATGCAGCGTCGCTTGTGAAGGGGAAGTACCTTCCGATCAAAATATCAATTTGTGTGTTATACCCCGCATCTGCCATTCCGATACATACAATTGCGGTGAACAAAAGCACCATATTAGAAACTTGGTGTTATTATTACTAATTAAGTACTATACTATTATACTATGTAATTCAAGTCACAAACTCCCTAAAAAGAAATGCAAGACTATCGAAAACAAGCCCATAAACATCACCAACGAGGCGATAATCAATGTGGGAATACGTCCGATCGTATCACTGATCCGACCAAAAATTAAAGAAACAACCATGTTGACGGTTCCAAAGACACACATCGCTATCGATACCCACTCAACTCCAAACATTGCTGTTACTTCTCCATATATGTAACATTGTGTTATCCCTGAGTATATAAAAAGAGGAAAGAGTAATAGCATTGCTGGACTCTTAAACACTTTCCACAAATTGCGCAAGTCGGTTTTGATACTGACGCGCTCGATGTCTGGGAGCACTCCCATTCTGAATGTGAATTGTCAACGTGTTACAACAAACTCAAACAAACTGAATAAAGATGAATGGAACTATTCCTATAACACACAAACACGTAAATATGATGAACAAATACACTAACTGTAATCCCGTCAACGTCATGACATAGGCAAAACCATTTCCAACACTTTGATTGAGCTGGTAGATGAAAAAGAAGATCCCGGAATTTCTTCCACGCTTCTCAGGCTTGGAACACCGCGTTAATAAACTCCCTTGCGCACACCACAACACAGATTGACCAAATCCAACAAACAAACTCATTACGATAAGAAGATATACATTGGCAAATATATTCATCGTGAGGAAAGGGACTATACATATACCACCAATCACTAAAGTCCACTTCTCACCAATCCTCCGGATTATTAAGGGGACAAAAAGTCCACAAACGGCAAACGACAAGTATATGGAACACAAAGATATCATGCCATAGTTCCCATACAAACTCGTCATAAAATTTTCAGTCGTGTTGAACGCAACAAAGATGACCAAAAAGCCAACAGAGACAAAGATGATGTTCAACATACGAATATTCCAGTTGCGCTCAGAGCACATGTTTTTCGCATTTTCGTCGGTTCCGATTGTTTCAGATTCAGTACCGTGAGTCATCGTAAGTCTGAAATTTGATTGTTTTTCAGTTGTTCGAACATTTTTGGCATTGTTGAAGTTTTCTATATTCTTTTTGTACTTCTTTCTTTTAAATAAGCTGTTATTTTTCCTCTTCACCTTAAAAAAAAGAAGTACAAAAAGAATATCAATAATTAACCATTATTTGTTTCTATAGTTAATATTATTACATTTATTTGATAAAATTAATTTGTCTCTTGTTTTTTTTTAAATTAACTTTGCCACAATTATCGACAATGATGACCAGAGAATAATTTTTTCTAATAAAAAATGTCTAAAAACTTCCGTTTGACCATTTTTAGAAAAATACATATAAAAAAATAAGTTAATTCCCAAAATTGTTGTTTTTTAACCTTAGGAAGGAGGAACTGGAAAAAATAATAAAAATTATAAGATTTGAATTTTCATCCACTTCTTTATTTATGAAAAAAACAGATGATGATAAACATTGTTAACATAAAATTTAACTATTTGATGTTAATTATATTTTATCAATATTATAATATATTAATTTTTGACAAAAAAATTAATTTTTACCAAACTAACTAACTAACCCAAATTATAAGTCCAATAAAGGATTCCGACTTCAATAAAGAACACTTTTTTGAACACCAGAATGGTTATTAAAAAAACACCCATCTAAACAATGAAACTGATTGTTTGGACACTTTTGTTCATGTAAAAAGAACTAAATTCAAATACATTGTTTGCTCCCATAAAGGATTTAATGTTTGGTGTTGTTATGGACACTTCTACGCAATATGTATCAATTGTAAAGAAAAAAATAAGTATGGTTTTTATTATTTGTTGATTTTGTTTTTTTGTTTAAAAAGAAATAATAAATAGTATTTTCCAGTTGGTCCCAAAGGGAAGGGATAAAAAATAAGTGGATTTGAATCAGCGTTCTAAGGTTAAGTTAAAAAATGAAATTTTCAAGTACAGTAAAAATTCTATCGGTGTGTGGAGTCATGAAAATGGTTTTCCCAAGGTGTGTAATTTTTTTTCTTTTCTTTTTTAATTTCTGGCAAAAAAACTAAAAAATAATGAAATTTGTAAAACTATCCACAATCAAGAAAAATGACAAAATGTGTTTTTTTGAGAAAAAAACGCGACACGTGTAAACATAAAATAATATTGTGAATTTTTAAATGGTTTAATTGTTTAGAATAAGAATAACGCATTGCGTTTTTGTATAAAAACGTGGACTTTTGGTGCGGATTGGTTTTTGTCAATTTACAACTCAAGTACGTCTTTGACATCGGC
>NW_004443648.1:512790-527892 GCF_000330505.1 Entamoeba invadens IP1 | reverse complement strand
CCATGTGGTGCTAATAAGATACCAAACAACCCAACCTTGTCAAACGGGTTGCAATGTGATGTCATCGATGCCTCGCCCTCAAAGACTTGGATGAGCACGCCAGGCTTATTGTCTGCATGTGTCGAAAATATCTGTGACTTCCTTGCTGAAATTGTTAAGTTTTTGTGGTATCAATTCTGTCATCACACCAATCACAAGCGTGCTCTTGTGATTGGTGTGTGGAAGTCGGTGCATTTTTTATTATCATTTAAAGTTTAATATTTTTTGAAGAGCATTTTATGCTTTTCTTCTCTTATCTTTTTTGAATTTATTTCTGTTTGATAATTTTTCTCTTTTTAAGTTTTTATTACCAAGTCTTTACTCTTTTAAAATAAAAACAAAATTGCAATTGAAATTATTTTTGCGGGTTTTGGTGCCAAATATGTGGGAAATCATTATATTCTATCAATATTATAGAAAATCAAAATAGGTGTGTAGGCCTCTTTTGATTGGTCAAAACCACACACCGATAGAGTCACACATGGATGGAATCACACACCGATAGAATTTTTACTGTAGTTATTCCTTTTTTGGACTAGTAATGTTAGATTTTTTGATTATAATTTGACAAAAAAATACAGAAAATGGGATTTGAATTAAAAGGTTGAAAACTTGAACAATTATTAAACAGTGTTGTTGAAGTGTTTTTTAATATTACAGTTTTAATATCCCAGGTCCAAAAATGCACAGACAACATTGGACAGTGGACGTTTTTAGACTATTGTGTGATTTGACACATTTAATTAGTATATTTATCTTTTAAACTTAAAAAACAACTCTCGATTTGAACACAATGTCATTTCTTCATTTCATTTATTACTTTTTCGATAGATAAAACAAGTGTGTGATTATGTTAAAAACTGATGTTGTAATGAAACTGAAATGTGTTTTAGATTTACTATAAATATATTATAATAAAATGAGTTTGTTTTTAATAATATTATTATTTTTAAATAAATTAATTAAAAAAATAATGAATAATAAAAAATCCCTAAAAAATAGCTTTAATATATAAAAATAAATTAATTACTCCTATATTATTGTATTATTGTTACAATTACTATCGATATAACAAACTCGAACAACAATTAAAACTTATAGAATATATTACTTAACAAATCATGTATAATTAATAATTATTTTTATTAAAACTAATATTTCAAGATACACCATAATTTTTTTCAATTTATATTGAATTACTCTTTTTAATGTTTTGAACTATAAAATAGTATAAAAATATAATTAACATATTGTTAAATATATACCCGATATTTTTTTAATTAATTATTTTAAATGGTTTATTTATAATAACTTTTAGTTCCAACATAAATTTACAATTCCAGAAATACATTACAATGGAATTGGTTTGAAACGATAAAGATATCTAATAAAACAATAGAATTGCAAATTATACTTTTAATTTGATATTTTCGCTCATTTTTATGAACGATGGTTAAATTAATTTTGAATTTAATCCAAACATTAAATAATTAAAAAAAACTTTTATAAATACAAAGAACACCAAACTTTTAGTTGTTTGTTTTTCTTTACAAAAGCCCGAGTTAATAAATAGAACACTCATAATCCACCCCAAATAAACAGGAAATTTGAATTATTTTTTAAAAGAAGTAAACACTCAACTAAAGAAAGTCAACGAACTTAAAAACCGTAGATGTCCGACCTTTCTCAATCTTTTCAGTCGTCAACATGTTTGGAACATCTTGTCCGGAAGAGTTCAAGCTTCTTCACAAAGTCGGTTCACTCCGAGAATGGATTGGCTTCAACTCAAGAAACTCCAAAAATCCAAGACGACAAATTTTGTGTCAAGGATGAGATCACATTTAGTGGTATTCCAAAGAGTTTGAATAACATCTTAGCTTTCCTTCGAAAGAAATTACGAAAATCGACCTTTTTCGAAGACAAATTAGTGAAGGAATATGATTGTGGAGTCCTTCTTAAAGATCCAAACGCAAAACTTTCATCATTTGAAAACATGTCAATTAGAAAAATAGAAAAGGTGTATGGGTATTCCTCACTCGACGCTGAAAAATTGAACAAACTCGCCGCTCAATTCTCCCATCGAAAATTTTTCCGTTTGTTTATTATATTTATTATATTTTTTGGTATGATATAATTACTCCATTTAATTAATAATTCCATTCAAAACTATTACTAACAGACAGACAACCTTAACAGAAACAAAATGAATAACAAATCGTTCATCCAAATCCAACGACTTTTCACTGAGTGCGACAACGAAAACAATGAAATCATCGATGAGAAACTCGACGAACAAACTGAATTTGCGTATTTAAAGTACATTCTACTCTTTTCACGGAACCCTATTCTCCCAAATGCAGTGTTAAATGTGTTTCAAAAAGGGGTGGAGATGCTTGCAAAACAACAAAAAGAAAATGTCAAGATGTATGTCATTGAGAATTTGGAGAATTTGATCAACACAGGGACTAAACACAATTTTGAGATTTTACGAGAGGTCTCCCTTTTCTTAATAGAAATTTCAACAAATTTCACTTCCGTTGAGGAGAAGTGTGACTGTTATTTGTCTTACTTCAATGCCATGTTACAATCAAACGATTTCAAAGCCGAGTACATTCCCATCGTCGAGTTGATGTTCCAGCAAATTGTTTGTTGTTGAATTCAAAGTGTTGAAGCAAATCAGAAACTTAATAGTAGGACTCGGACTTTTATTTTGAGTGTAGTCAGCAATACAAAAACGAGCGCGTTGTTGAAAAGATTGATTTTGTGTTCTGTCCCCGCTTTGGGTTTTCAATCGACGAGTTTTGCGAGAGCGGCGATTGCACGAGTGGGATGGTGTACATCACAACGCATCGAGTGATCTTCTCTCCAGACACATTACCGAGTAAACAGGAAGCTGTTGTGATAGAATACATAGGGAATATATGGATCGCACAAATCCAAAGTGTCATAGAAGAAGAGAAGAATGGGTATTTGTTTGTTCGATTAATCAGTAAAGATATCCGCGTTGTGACGTTTCGAACTTCTCTGAAGCAAATTGGCAAGTTCAAGAATGTCATTGTTCAATTGCAATTGAAGCACCCCATCCCACACGCAATTTTCAAAATCAAACAAATCATTAAAGAAACGAGTAACGACAATTGGAACGAAATTACTAATGGCAATAGAATCATTCGCGAGAGTGGCGGGATGAAAGTTTTTGTTGATGAAAGTGAGTTGGACAGTGCATTTAAAGAAATTCAGAAAATCGTCCCACTGATTAACTTTCAAACGAAACAAAACGTTGGGTCGTTCTTCACGTCGAATAATAAATACTGCGACGCATTAAGAGGAGTGTTTAATTTCTGTAATGTGACGATGAAAAAGTTGGACGACGATTTGAATGTCACTCTCTCTGGAGAGAGAAGTCACGTCAACTTCATCTTTTCTGTGATAAAAATGATGACAAATTCTTATGTCCGGACTATTGAAGGGTTCTGCGAGTTACTTCACAGAGAGTTTTTTCAAGAGGAATTCTTTGTGAAAAAGTTTGACGTGTTACTCAACGGATTCCTCAATTGTGTTGATCTGCTTCTTCAACAACATTTTGTTAATTTCGAGTTCACAGACACTTTAATCGCTTTCTTGTTCTCCGCTTTAACAGAAAATCGCTATGAGGAGTTAACTGGGGACTATGAATGTCCGTCTCTTATTTACGAAATTATAACAAAAAAGAAGATGTATACAAACGAATTGTACGAAAGAACTGAAAAGACTTTGAATGTCATTTTACCAGAAGAACACTTCAATTTGCTCTTCTCTAAATTCTTGAATTACAGCAAAAAGGTCTCCGACGTCTTCTTGTCAAATACAATCACTACGAAGAACGATGGACTTTCTTTATATCAATTCCCACCATTCCCAATACAAATCAAACAATTCACAAGTATCTCGAATATTGATCTGAGCGAAAATCGACTCAGAGAGTTCCCGAGAGCACTTATTTTCTTTTCGAATTTGGTCAATATCAAATTGCAAAACAACGACATCGTCTTTGTCACCGACCAAATATCACAATTGACTAATTTGTCCGCACTCAATTTGGCAAACAACAATTTAAAGTTTCTCCCGGACTTCAATCACAATCCTCTCAAAGTCCTCGACCTCTCGGGAAACGATTTCAACAAGAAAATGGAACTTGATGTCAACAATCAATTGGAGACGTTTTATGCACGCGAAACGACATTCTACCCGACAGTCTTGTCTACACTTCCAAATCTCAGAGTTTTGGACTTCTCGGGTTCAACATTCAACATATCGGAAATAGTCGAGAACCCCCCTCCATCCCTCTGCGAATTGTATTTAAAAAACCAGCGAATACACACAATCCCTGAAAATATCACACAACTTGGAATAACTAAATTGGACCTATCAAATAACTATATTAATAGAATCAACTTTTCTCTGTTTGCAATGAAACAGCTGAGATGCCTCGACTTGACTGGAAACGCAAATATCGGGGTTAACGCGATGTTTCAGACGATGACGGACCTCACAATCATATCAGAAAATTATTCAAATACCAAGCGAAATTTAGTCAAAGAAGAATTGAAGAAGCAGAAGAAGCTTTATTACTATGATAGAGTCATAGTCTGTGGGAACCCATCCAAAGACGAGATCTTCACATTTGTCCAGAACAAATACACTGAGGCAAATGAAGTCACTTCGTCTGGGAAAGACCGATTTTGTGTTGAGATAGGAAACGGCGCTGACAAGCGCAATGTATCGTTTATGAAGCTTGAAATCACTGATATGACCAAGGAGATATGGAAGTACAAAAGGTCGTATCTAGTTTATTGCCAAGACTCTGAAATAATCAATTTCTATGACTTCAAGATCCTCTTAATCTTACAAGGACAACTTGGGTGCGCATTTTCATTTGTTGTTGATTCGACGGCGAAGAGTGCGCAGATAGAGAAAGATGGTTCAACCGAGCGCCACATTATAGTTCGCAAAAAGAAGAAATTAGAGAACACTTCGATTCAAAAGAAGGTCTACGAACTCTTTGTGAAGAAGGGGGAGTGTCTAGATGAAGACGCGAGAACTTTGTTCTTCGAGTTGTCCTTAACGAAGATGCGAGGGTTTTGTATAACAAATGACGAGTTATATACCATCATGGATACCATCAAAATTAAAGACAAACAGAAGGCAATCAAGACGTTAAGTCGAATTGGGTACCTTCAGACGACAGAAGGCAAGGAAATCAGTTTAGTTGATGACGAATTATTTACTCGCGCAACGAAGGAAATCAAGAAACAAAGTGAGAAGAGTCCGTTTCTCTTAGTGGGGGTGCTCAGTGTCATTGGAGTCCACAAAAGTGACATTTCCTTTGTTATAGAATTAATGGAGAAACTCGACATCATCGAAGTCATCAAGAGTGAGTCGGCGAAATTCAATGTGAAGAGTGTCGACTTCAATAAAACATATAAAGAAGCTTCATCGCAATTTTTCGGAATCATCAACAGAAATAGCGTGTCGATCACACGAACTACGTCATCGAGTAAGACGAGTGGAAGTATAGTAAGCAATTACAGTATCGACGAAATAGTCGAGAACAAGACTCTTTTCATGTATGGGAATACCATTCAAAACAAGCGAGTAGATGGCACCAAGTGGTCAGTTCGGCATTTAAGGAACGAGATAGAAATTGGTGAGTGTTTAGAAGTTGAGTTTTCTCCGGATGAGATGCGACGGATCATGATAGAGATGATGGTACACCACAAGGGGTATTATTGGTGGGAGAGTGGGTGTATAGTAAGTGTTGAAGATGCCGGTAAAATCTATGTGATGCTTTCCTTTTCCCCGCATACCCTTGAGATTCGTGTCAGAGGACTTATAGTGAACGAGAGTGTGTTAGTACGCATTTGGGAGATGTTATTTGACATCACGACTGATTTCAAAAAACGAGGGAAAGTGACCAAAGAGTATGTGATGTGTAGTGAGTGTTTGAGTCAAGGGGAGGTTGTCAAAGTGTCGAAAGAGAAGATCGTGAGTTGTGTGCACTCGATGAAGTATCGGATTAAATGCGAGAAAGGGAAACATCTTCTTAACATTGTTCAAAGTGATTTAATGTCTATAATCGCCGAAATGCCGACTCAATTCAAAGTGAATGGAATGAATAACTACACCGACGTGAAAAAGTTGTGCGAAGGGTCGAAGTCCGTGATTTCCGTGAAAAAAGAGGGAGCGCCGACATATCGAAAAGTTGTAATGAAGCGATTGGTGACGTGGGATGGGTGTGAGTTGAATGAGTATATCAGTGGGGTTGAAGAATATATTCGCGAGATAATGGTGATGAAATTGCAACAGAATATTAACGTTGCGGCGATGTATAATTACTCGATCGATCCATTGTTTGTCACAATGGAATATTTCGAAAGTGGGAGTTTATATGACGTCTACAAAAAGTATCCACTCACTACAAAAGAGCGCGTGGAAATAGCAAAAGACAGTGCGCGTGGGGTATTAGCGCTCCACAATTCAGGGTTGATCCATCGCGACTTAAAAAGTCCAAATATCTTAGTCGAACTGAATAATGGCAAATACGTCCGCTGTGCTATTTCAGACTTCGGACAAACAGTATCTGTCGATGGCGAAGAAGAGTGTGATATTCATTGTCCAACATGGTTAGCTCCTGAAGTCTTATTAGGCCAAAAGTTTACACAGAAAAGTGATGTGTATTCTTTTGGTCTTCTCTTGTGGGAATTAAAGAATAATGATATCCCTTTCAAAGAGTTCACCTTCTTCACTGATGTAAGAAACAAAGTAATTGAAGGGTATCGCCCAACTCTTGGGGAAAATATGTTATTCTTTAATGCAATAATTACAGTGTGTTGGGATCCAGTGCCACAAAATCGCCCCGAGATGAAGGATGTTGTGTTCTTCTTAGAAAACACTAAAGTGTAGTAATATCAAAATTATTATTAGTTATTAGTTATTAGTTATTAGTTATTAGTTATTAGTTATTAGTTATTAGTTATTAGTTATTAATTATTAATTATTAGTTATTAATTATTAATTGTTAGTTAATTGAATGGAATAAATTATTGAATTAATAAGTCGAGTTGTTCAATCCTTTACTAAATGAATATACTCTTTATTTTGTGTGCGAATATAAATACCTCACTTGTTCTTCATATAAACTTCGTTGCTCTTCTTTGAGTAAATTATTCTCAATTTTTAATTTGCGTATGTTTGAAACTTCGGATGATTTTTGTGTGTCTGTTACTTTGTAGATATTAATTTCTGATTGGAGACGATCATATGCAAGTTTCGTTTTTGTGTAATTTGTTTGTGTGTTTTCAAATTGAGTTTTTAAACGTCGTAACTCGGCTTCTGCTTGTGACAGTTTGTCTCCATGACTTTTTTCTTGTGGGATTTTTGCCTGTGAAGAAATGGCGTGTTCAATTTGATCACATACACTCATCAATTCTCCCTTTTCTTCTTCTTTTTAATTTGAAATAGTATTGTTTTAATTGTTTTAATTTAGTAAATTATTAATTGATTTAATATTATTATTTATCATTAAGATGGTTTATAAACAAACTTCCGAGTTGTCTATCATCAAGATAACACGCGTCGTTATACATTGCAGTCACAATCTCATCCATTGTGAGTTGTCTTTCTTTATCGTTTTGTTCTTCCATTGAAGTTATAAAAAGAAAAAAACAAGTTTTCTTTTAACAAAAAACCCTTTTTTTTTCAAAACAAAACATTTGTAATACCAAAATTGGTTTTAATTTATTAAAATTTAATAATTAAAAAACTTCAATATTTTTTATTTAAACAAAATGATGTTAAAAAAACTATAAATATGATTGACGCGTTGACACGTCTTAATTCTTCATAATAATAAATAAATTATTATATTTAACATTAATATTAATTAATTAAAGACATGTTATAACACCATAAATGAAAAAAAAACATAAAAATAGAGAAAGTCCAAAACTCAAGAACTGTCCACACGCCCTTTCCACGTGTCAGAACACGTCAATCTCACAACTAAAAGAGACATCATCTCCGAATCACAGAATGACAACAACACGTGCAGCAATAGCCATTGAGCTTTTGAAAAATTATCATGGAGAGTTGGATGATAATAAAATTGTTTTACTTGGTAAAATAGCACATTACATTTCTCTCGCACACAAAAACGAGAAGATCGCAATACCCGAAGAAAATTACATAGAGAAAGCTTTATCGACGCAAACAGAGGAAGATATAACAAATTTGATCCTCGCGACTTTTGACGACCCGTCGAAAGTCAATTTAGTCTTACTCAAGAAAGAGATCGCAAAGACTCCAATGGACACGATGGACTTTCTTAAAGACGTCACAGAGATACTGAGTTGCTCAGAGAACAAACACTTGAGTCTCCAGACCCTTTCAAAGATCGGAGAAATAGCACGGTCTCTGTACGCAGCAACATTTGGATGCATCAACGAGACTATTAAAATGGAAGAGGAGAAGTCTGGCTCTTCCCCTTCACAGTCCGAAGCAGAGAACATTCCCATTGCAAACTCGGAAGACAATTCAAAGGTACCAGAAGTTGATGTGAATGTGAAATTCACTGAAAGACTTAAAACTCTTGGCGTTGATTTGGACAAGATCGATAGGAAGCTTAAAGTCTTTGAAACCCAATTTGACGAACATGGGGAGGACGTGGAATACTTTATGAAAGCCAAATCGCCATCAAAAGAAGTAGAAAATATGATTCGAGGGGGCATTGAAATTAATGAGCTCTCAATGAAGGTATTACTCGATTTGGACTCATATCTTGGACTTAACGACGAGAACAAATCGAAGAGGAAAGACCTCATTATTAACATCCAAGACAAGCTGGACGAAGTGGAGAAGAAGATCAAGCGCCTTCGTGTCACAAAACTGAAAGTCGACAAGAAGCTTGACGACGAGAGAAAAGTTAAAGAAGCCATTGAACAGGAACGCCTTGCAAAAGAGAAAGCAATGAAAGAAGAAGAAGCGAGAAAGATGGAAGAGGAGAAGAGTGAAGATGAGCGGAACCAAGAACTTCTTGCGAGACAAAAAGAAGAAGAAGCGCGGAAACGTGAGGAAGCCGAGAGACAACGTGTCATTGAGGAAAGGAAGGAGAAGAAACGCAAAGAACTTGAGGAGCGTCAAAAACAGAACCAGCGGTATGTGAAGCCAAAGAGAACATATAACGAACAAGAAGATGAAGAGCATGAGACGATGAAAGAGAAGAAGAATTATGGAGAGATCATTAGAAATAGTATCGACTGGAAAGCAATGAAACTGCCTGTCAAATTTGGAGTACAGGAACGTGGGAACAACATTGTTGTTGTTGGGAATATCAGTGGGTTGAATGAAGATGATATTAACGTCGAAATCACCAAAAGCGGGTATTTAAAGATCAGTGGAGTCAAAGAACCAAATGAGCAAGAGATGTCATTAATGGTAAGGTCAGTTAAACAAAGATATGGAGAAATTGAAGACGATGAAATGGTTGAAATGGTCTCGAAATATTGTAAAGGAAGGTTTGGTATGTTTAGCCAGATATATGAAATCCCAGAATATGTCGATGTACAGGGAATTACAATGAATTATGACGAAGATATCCTCACCGTCACTCTTCCTAAGAAATATAGAAGACAAGAAAGATCTCCCTTTGGAAATTACAACATGGGTTATAACCCATTTTGGTGACATTAATTTGTTTTTTATTAATATTTATATTAAATTGTATTCAATTAAATATTTAATTAGAGTCATTCTCTAAACGTTGTCCCTTTTGCAAAAAAATACACAAAAAATTCTTTAAAAAATGGGAAATAGGTAATAAATCATAAAAACGGTAAAAAAACTAAAACAATGATTTTCTGGCGTTTCGAAAAAATACCCGATATATTCCAGTTATTAATATCTAAAAACCGAGGGACAACTTTAAGGAAAAAACATCTTTTAGAGAATGACTCTAATATTATTTTTTCAGTCAATTTAAAATTAGAATGTTTACAAATAATCATAATATTTGGCACTTTTGGCTCATCTATCTCCTAATCACTTTCCGATTAGGAGATTAATTGGAAAGTGAAAAAAATAAATAGAATTTGTTCACTTTTTATTAATAAAATTCATATAAAACAAAAAAGGTATTATATGATGCACACTGCGCAAAATGTTCATCTGCATTCGAAAGAAAGTGTGTGATGTGTAACACGGTATATTACCCAGACGAAAACGGCCAACGTGTTCAATGTAGCACAATCAACACAAATTATACGAGTTGCAGCCAATCAACAAAGAAGTGCCTGGCGTGCAAAGACCCACAGTATGTAGCTTCAAATGGGCTTTGTTTAAATTGTGAAGTTGGGACTTACAAGAAGACCGAGACAACATGTGAAAGTTGTTATTTTGCAACTGAGAACTGTGATGCGTGTTCAACACTTTCTGTGGGTGTTTCCAATCGCACCTCTTGTATGGCCAACCATGTATTGAATAGTGGGAAGGGTCAGTTGTGTCTAAGTGGGAAGTATTACAATCCAAATTCAAAGAGCTGCCAAAGTAATGATGTGAACTGTCAAATTCAAGTCGACGAGTCAACTTGTCTTCTTTGTAACAACAACTACTTTTTGGCGAATGGGGTTTGCCAACAAACAACTCGATGTCAAAGTCCGTCCAACACCACAATGTCTTCGTGTGACTGTTATGATCAGATTTCAGTCAACTCCGATTGTAAAGACAATTTGACAAATTGCAAACACCAGAAAGTTGAAAAGAGAAATTCTGTTTGTATTAATTGCAACGACAACTTCACTTTGAATGAAAATGATTGTCAACGTGCACAACAAAATTTGGAAGTCAGAAATGATATTGTTTACAAGTGCGGAGATAGTGCGTATCTCAACATCTCAAACGAATGTGTCGGCTGTGGTGTTTCTATATCGGTTTGCCAATGATCAAAAATAAAAATAATACCATTACAGTGTCAAACCAATTCTATATTTGACACGACTACAAACCAATGTGTTACAGATGATAATTGCCAAACAAAAAAATATGGCTTTTGCACCAAATGCACATCTGATTTAAATTACATATCACAGGGAAGGTGATATATGTCAAACCACCAACTGTGGTCTCTGTGACATAAGTACCTGTCTAAAGTGTTTGGATAGCTTTGTGAAATACACTGACACTTGGTGTGTATCAAAGAGTGAGATATCAACATGCAAAACATTTAGTTCAGGTGGATGTGTTGTTTATTGTGAGGAGTATTACCAGACAGACGCAAAGAATGTAGAAGACAAGTATGATTACTGTGTTCCAATAGAATCTACAACAGTCACAATTTGCAAGAGATACAGTTTAAAGAACACCAAATGTGTAGAGTGTCTTGATGCATTCAAATTGAAAAATGGAATTTGTGCTGACACATTTGATGAAGACAACAAATTCAAAACAGACACAAAAACAGCAACGGAAACTTTTTGTCAAATAAGAAACAACAAAAAATGCCAACACTGCGCTGATGGGTATTACAACATCAACAACGAGTGTATTCAATGTGAAAACGACTGTTCAACTTGTTACAACACAACTTATTGCACTTCTTGTAAATCCGGGTTTTATCTTGACAAATTAGGAAACTGTAAATCACTTGGTGCATTACAAGAGAGTTGTCACATTGCACTGCCTGGTGGAAGCGTATGTGCGATCTGTAACAGTGGGTATTATCGAGAGGGTATCAGCTGTACATCATGTGAAGAGTCGTGTGCACCATGTGTGAACAGTTACGAGTGTCTTGCACGCAAAGACGGCTATTTCAACATCCCAGGTGAATGCAAATTGTGTGAATCAAATACAACACTCGCTAACTGTGAACTGTCATCATCGTCTGGATGTGAGAGGTGTGTGTCTATTCGTTTCTTATCAAATCACAAGTGTTATGAATGTTCTCCAAATTGCACATCATGTGAGAGTGAAAGTGTGTGTACAATATGTAACGAATTGGAAAATATGTTGGTTGACACGCAATGCCTTCATTTCACAAAAGTTAAATTCTGTGTGTCAGCTCTAAATTCGAGGTGTGTGAAGTGTGAGGGTCGACGAGAACCCACAGACTCCGGTGACAGTTGCACAAAGTTGGTCAATCTTGGTGTTGTGATTGGCATCCCAATTACTGTTTTAATACTTTTGGTAATCTTCATTTTACTCAACAAACGCCAAGTGAAAAAGAAGATGCAAAATGTACGTGTTTTTTGATATTAAGAAATCGAAAATAACAATGAATCCACTCAACAAAGTGTTGTGTTCCAATAAAAATGTATTAAAATTTGACATAGATTCAGACGCTCTTATTCCAGTCGATGAAGAATCGCGCGACTTGATATGTATTGGAAACCTCACCAAACACCATTTAAAAGTGCAATTTAGTGTTATAGAAGGGTGTGATTGTTATGAAATACGAACAGTGCCTTCAATAGTGATATTAAAGAAAGGAGAAGCGTGTGAGTTTGAGATATTCATCAAGTCCCTGTGCTCATGTAAAATAGACGAATCGAAGTTGTCACTTCTTTGGATTATATGAGTGGTGAACAGACAACAGAGAAAATGACAATTGAAACAACAACAGTCCAATCAACAAAATTGAATTACAAAGAACTCGACGAAATAAAGCTAATTTGCGAAGGGTCTTTTGGAATGGTATACAAAGGCACATTCAGAGGAAAAGAAGTTACAATAAAAAAGATGAAACACATACAAAAGATGAGTCAACTTCTGAATGATTTCGAAAATGAAGTGAATATGTTGGACAAGTTTAGAAGTGAGTATATCATCCACTTCTATGGCGCTTGTTTTATTCCAAACCACATATGCATGGTCACCGAATTTGCTTTGTATGGAAGTTTACAAGACTTGATAAAACACAAAAAGAGGGATGAAATTGGTTCGAAAATTAAAATTAAAATCATAATAGATGCTTCCAAAGGAATTTTGTATTTACATGAGAATGGCATTTTACAAAGAGACATTAAACCAGACAACATACTCGTCATTTCCTTGGAAAATGGAATGAATGTCAATGGAAAGTTGACTGATTTTGGAAGTAGTAGAAACATCAATTTACTCACAACTAACATGACTTTCACAAAGGGTATCGGAACACCAAAATACATGGCACAAGAAATCTTGAATAAACAACATTATAAGAAGCCAGCTGATGTCTACTCGTTGGCTGTGACGTTGTTTGAGACTTTGATATGGTGAGAGGCGTATACTGCCGATGAGTTTAAAATTCCATGGAGCATCTCCAATTTTGTAGCTTCTGGTAAACGGCTTTCAATCAGAGAAGGAATTAGTCCAGAAGCTTATAATGTTATTTCAGAAATGTGGACACAGAAACCCGAAGACTGACCAACCGCAGATGTTGTGGTGATTCTTTTACAAAAGTTACAAAGAAATAATTAAATATGGTTTTAATATTTATAAATTTTTTTAGAATAATCTCTTATCATTTATTATATTAATAATTATTTTTTATTAAATGTTATAATAATATTGGGTTTAATACAAATACTATAACTAAATGGTTATATTATGAAGTAATATAATATAGTTTAGTAACTAATATTAATAATAAAAACAAATGGAAAAAACCCATAATAAAGAAAAAAATGAATTATAAAACATTTAATGATGATGGTAAACTTAATTAGAACGGTTCTAATGGCACATTCATTAACATTGATGTTTGTGAAAGCGAGAACCAAGAAAATGGTTTGTATATAATTTGGATTCACAGGGATACAAATTACGCAACTTACCAATATTTTTTATTTTTCTAAGCAAGGTTCCCCATTTTTTGGTCTGTAAAAAATTACATTAATAAAAACTAACAATACTTTTAAGGTTTCTTTAACTTTATAATATTTTTCTTTTTTCCATTTTGCCTAAAAAAAACAATCAGAAAATTAAAAATGTTAAAATAAAAGCCAAAAAACGGGATAATTTAACTAATCAATAATGATAATCAATTAACTTTGAAAAAAATACTTCATATTTATAATTTTTATGGGCTTTTCTATGTAAAAAACAGATATTTATTAGTGTTACATGATAAAATAAATCAGGATAAAAATAACCTCATTTATATAAATAAAACGGTTTCTTTTCTTTTTTACTTTAAAACACTGAAACGACAGGACTATGTCCTGAAAACCAAAAAAAGAATTTTTCAAGAAAAATGTCTTGACAAAAATAAAAGGGACCAATAATATTTTTACAATTTTTCTAATCGTTATCTTCTCGTCTTCATCTGCTCAATGTCGGCTCATTATTTTCTAAGCTCTTCTTCAGCCATTTTTTTCATTGTTTTTATTCTTTTTTCTTTTCTTCCGTTTATCGTCTTCTCATCATAGACTTTCGTACATTAATAAATTTCATTTCTCATTTTTTTGAAAAAAGTATAGAATCTCTATTGGAGATCAATTGTTCACGTTTTATTTTTCAACTGTTCTGAACATAAATTATAATTTTGTTTTGTAATAATTTTATTTATTAACTATGGGGTTTGTTAGTAAATATTCACTTGTTATCGTTTTTGTGGATGGTTTTGACAATAACCAATAAAAAACGTGGTTTAATAATTTAAAAACGTATTAAACACACCAAAAAACGTGTCGTGTATTATACGTTACAACTTCAAAACAAATCAAGACTAGAATGACTTTCCTCTTTTAATTGAATCAAACTGGGCAGTCCATGTGCATCATATCGAAGCGGTGAAAGCTGTGTTATACTCATTCAATTAATGTTTTAATTGTTTTTATTATATTAATAGTTTGTAAAAAAGTTAAAAATAACTTGAAATGTTTAGTAATCGTAGTCTATTTATAATTTGTTTTTCGTCATTGTTTTCGTAACTTTCCTTAAAAAATACATAACCTGTGGCTAAACTTTGATGTTTTTCCTTCCAAAATATTCAAAAAGAGCTTAATCAATGCTGTTGTCGTTGTAGTAGTATATAAATTATGTGGATTTGGGGCA
>NW_004443648.1:511542-512690 GCF_000330505.1 Entamoeba invadens IP1 | reverse complement strand
TAAAAACAAAGTAATAAAATTTACATCTTATCTGAAGATATTTATTGAGTAATTTAATTTTATAGTTATTATAATAATACATTAATATTACTTTTTTAATAATATATTTAGTAATGTATAAATAATATATTTTTATTTTTATCTTAATATAAATGAGTACAGATAACACTTCTAAATCAAAATCAAAGTCCTTAAAAACTTTTTTCAAAGATTTGTTTTCTTTTAACAAAAAAATCAAACTACAAAGACGGACCCATTAAAATAAATAGATACTTCTGAAATTATTAAAGTAAGAAAAGCATCACTCCAAAGAGTGAACGATGTAACACCAAAACAGTATTTGGTATGAGTTATTCTTAAAATAAAATTGATGAAAGTGAAAATGAATATGATATTGAGCAAAGCATCGACACATCTAAAAGATGTGGTGAAAAACATTCTGAGCAAAGCATCATGCCGAAGGCCAAACAAAGACCAAACTTTTTCTAATATTACTTCTAAACATATTATTGAGTTACAGAAGATTATAAACAAATACAATTTAAAAGAAATAGATATGTTAAAACAATGTAACAAAGAAATCAATAGATATATTAATAATAATCCATAAGTTGACTTAATCAATACAAAAGATTTAAATGCTGCTATTTATATTAATGGTTATGTATTTTATTAGATTAAAGGTAAACAAACATTAATTAAGATACAATATAGAATTACGAAAAATGATTGAAATAAAAAAAACAAAAATATAGACGGCGAAAAGCAAGAATAATTACAATTATTACTTAATAAAACAGAAGAATTAGAAAACAATCAAAATAATATGAGAGATGGAATTATAAATAAGATTATTCCTATATTAGAACATTATATTACTGTTAATAATTTAAATGTTAATAAATTGGTAAAAAATATTAAACGATTATTTTGGCGTTTTGAACGATTTCCCGAAATGTTACAAATTTGTTCGTTAAAGAACAATAAAAAAAATTTAACTGTTTTAAACTACAGTCATGCGAAAAAGCTGTCGCGTTTGGAAAAACCTGTCTCGGGTGGTAATGAACTATTCTAGTACTATAAACAAATGATCTGAAATAGAAAATGTTATTTGGAAATGCCGAATATTTTTATTCGATTTTTGTGAA
>NW_004443648.1:501130-511442 GCF_000330505.1 Entamoeba invadens IP1 | reverse complement strand
TTCGCATGACTGTATTTGTATAACAAAAAAGAAAAGAATGTTTGATTAAATATAACAAAGAGAAGAGCATACAAGCTGGAGATTCAATACAGTTTATAAAAAAGGTCCATTCAAAACAAAAGATCAGTTATTTGTAAATGTAATTTCCATGTTTTTCCTGTTACAAATTGGGACGATAAAGAAAGAGAAAAAAACATTTTTTGTTCTTTTGAATTTAAATTGAAAGAAGTCGTCATCGCAATACATGATTTAAAAAAATCCATTCGATTGTAAAAAAATGTTTTTTATTTCAAAATGTTCAGAAAAATTCATTTTAAATTCGTCATACCAATAACAAATAACGACCAAAACCAACATGAAAAAAAGACAACTATTTAATGATGAAAAAGACGAACAGCAACACTTTAAGCGGTTTCTGTGGCATTGAGTAAAACTTGAGCGATGAGTTGGTCATTTGGTTGTAATTCAATAGGTTTTTCGCATTTAGTTCTTTCTATGAAAGATTGGTTCAGTAAATTTCCCATTTTAACGATTTCATTCTTGTTATATAAACAATTCCCCGAGAAGTATATCATCGATATTCTCTCGACTTGCATCGCCTTGCCACTTTTTCTTGCCATCACACTTGATATCTCGAAGTCGAGTTCACGAGTGATGTCGATGAGTAAATTCTGGACAAAGACTTTGCGATTCTTTTCAAGTCTTCTGAGCGCAGTCGACTCGGGAATCCCTTCGCTGATCTCTTTGGCAAAGACTGATTTGCAGTGTTTGTCGACCAATTGGGAGACATTGATTTCGTCAGTTGGAGAGAAGATGATTTTAGAAATGCGAGGCGATGTGATATTAATCTTCGAGTATTTCATGGGGCGCTCCAATACGACGGAAGCTTGCGAATTGATCAAAGCTATTAACATGGCTTGTTGATAGACTTCGAAATTTTGGTTCTCTTTTTTAGTCTTCAGATACTTTGGAGCGTTCCAGGGGTGTGCGTTTGCTTTCTCTAAGTCGGAGGAGTCTGCAATAGTCTGGGTGAACGAAGAAGGTGATCTACAGGCTGCCATTGTGGGGTTGTGGTCTGAGTTTTTTGAACCCCCGTTTATATTCTGGGGAGGGTACAATAACCCCATGCTAATTATGGCTCGCAATCAATTTCACACTAAAACATGGACTTTTATTTGAAGTTCTATTCTTGGTTTTGATTTGTTCTTTTTCTGCGGTCTTTCTAAGAAAATTAGTCATTCAAGTTTTAGAATGGTGTTTTGGTGTATACGGCATCGTTTTTCCTTAAAGGGATGGGAAATAATCGACGAAAAACATTAAAAATGCAAATTGGATCAGTGTCGAATCTTTTTCGTTGCTCTAAAAATGTTCATCCCAGAAGTGCACAGTTTTGAATAAAAAAGTGTTTGTAATTATTTGCCGATTCATATATTATGAATAAAAAATAAAACTGAGGGAATAACAATTCTTATTTTTATTCAACAGCTGTGGGCATTTGGTTCTCAGTGGAAAGAAGATTGGCGAGCGGCAAATCGACTAAAAAAAGCGCTCATGAAGGAAAAATGCAAACTTTTCGAGATTATTGGAGTTCGCCACAACCCTGGTTGTTAGTTTTTCGTAGCATTTTGAACTTTTGTAGAAATGAGAGCAAGAGGAGAGTTGGCATTTTTGATGGTAAAAAGTATTATTATAAGTAACAATTATGTCTTCTTTCGGTTGAATTTTCCCAAAAATGTGCCACCGAAGGGGTGGTGATCATTTTGATCTATTTCTGCAAGTTTTTTTCGGCGTTTTTGTACAGCCATTTGACATGCATTTATTTCTCTTTGGTTTTTGAGGTTTGAATTTGTTCAGTTACAGGTATAAATAATTCGAAAAACAACGGGAAATGAAAACAATCGATCGACAAATCAATACTTTGGCAAAACAAATACTTTAAACAAATACGTAAAAAAACTTTACAAAATCCGGGTTTTACACGCAGATTTATTGTTTTTGTTTTTTGTTTTTTTAATCCAAATAATCTTTGTTTTACCAGAAGTTATTTTTTGTCATAATAATCATATTTTTGTGAACATTTTAGTAGTATCTTATCATCTCAATAATGCCAGTGTTAACTATTTTTGAGTCTTTGCTTCATCTATACACTTTTGTGTCAAAACGAAGAAAAAATCAACACAATTATAGTATTTAAAATAGTTTTTTTACTATATAATCACCCCTTTTTTATTATGACTTGACGACTTATTTTTTTGAAGTGTAACTTATGTTCACAATAATAACATTTTAAATAACAAAAAACGACTAAAAATGTTTTACAAAACAAAATGAAAAATACAAATCAAAATTTTTAAAACATTTTTAATAACGAAAATTCTTTAGAAAAATTGCCTTTGAAAGTAATAGAAAAATTCCAACGAAAAACTAAACTTACACTGTAAATAACCAGTTGTAAGGAATTATGTCGACTAGTCCAAATTCGGCACCTATGCAAACAAAACCTCGCGTTGGTCTTTCTATGACTCTTAAAGAGCTTTCGCGACAAACTTTTCAAACACCCTTCTCGCCAATAAAGAAAGCCCGGAGCCCATCACCTCTGATTGGCAATTACGCGTCCACTCAACTCAAATTGCCACCCCCAACCCCTCCGAAACCACGCGCTACATTACAAAAATGTCGGTCTGCATCCACAATGATGTCGTCTGCAAAGTCGATGGTGAAACCGATGAAACACAAATTGGGTGAGTCTGAGAAATATCAAATAGTGAAGTATCTCAAAACGACGAAGGATGTGATTTCGTTTGCAAATGTTACGAAGAGTAACCAGAAAGTACTTTCACTCTTTGAGTACAACCCAGTCCCTGTCAAACACTTGAAACTCTTTCCTAATATGGACGTCTTACTCCTTTATAATCCAACAGACTTTCCTATCATATCAAACCAAGTCTCACGCGTCATTAAAGTGACTTCAACAAGTCTAACAGAAGCTTTGGAATTGGCTTATGAGAACATCGAGGTGTACTCTATCGAATATTCAAGTGAAGACGTCGCACAGTTTGGCCCCGTTATACCAGAGATCTGCAGCGCTATTGGAGACAACTGTTTTTCAGACTCTTCAACTCTTCGGTTTGTCCCGTTCCCCCCGAACGTTCACCGACTCGGCAATTTCTCATTTGCAAGATGTAACTTGCTAACTACGGTAGTCATCCCCTCAACAATTACTAAACTGGGAAATGGATGTTTCTATCAATGCACGAATTTGGAGAAGATATATCTCCATTGCTTGATATCAAAAATAGGAGAAGACTGTTTCTCATATTGTGAAAAGCTTAGAGAGATAGTGGTCGACTTGAAGTATAATTATTTCAATGCAGACGTCCCTTGCTGGATAGGGGAGATCATCGAGAAGAGTGGGAAGAAGTGCATGAAGAAGGTGTACACCAAGTACGACAGAGAGAAGTTTGGTATCACAAAGCCGGAGGATGTCTTTGAATTGGGCGAATTTTGTTATTCCAAAAGTGGTGTTGGGAATGAGGCGCTTTTGAATGTGAAAGTAGTTGGAAATCACTGCTTTGAATTGTGTTGTAATTTGCGCGACATAACAATTTCTAATGAAATTGAGCGATTGGGATACTCTGCTTTTGCTCTTTGTACCAATCTGACTAAAATTGACTTCAGTCAGAACACCGCCAAACAGTTACCTGGTTCTTTACTTTGTGAATGTTGTCAATTGCAAGAAATAGTGTTTAATAGCGAAATAGAGAGGATTGAAGGAAGGTGTTTTTATGGATGTGTAAGTTTGGAGCACATTGAACTTCCAAATACAGTGAGTTATCTTGGAGAAATGTGCTTTTCACAGTGTAAAAAATTGAAGGAAATTGTCATTGGGGAGAGAATGAGGGAATTGGGGTATTCATGTTTTTCAGAATGTTATATGTTGGCTGATATGAAAATGGAGGAAATAGAGATCATCCCAGAGTCCTGTTTTGAGCAGTGTCGATCATTGATTGAAGTTAAAATGGGGAATGCCGTGTTGATACAGAAAAGTGCGTTTAAGAATTGTTCTCAATTACGGAGTATAACTGTTGATTGGGGACAAGTCGAAATCGAACCAATTGCGTTTGACGGATGTCAAGAACTCAATTCGAACATTAAAGACATTGTTATAGAGAAACAGAATGAGAGTTTGTTTGGTCACTTCTAACTTGACTAAATATTGTGAGTCAACTGTTTATTAATTCGTTGTTTGTGATGTTTTTTAAACTAATAAAAAACTCAATAAATCCATTTGTGTGCGATGAAAAAAATCGACGTGTTTTCTATGCAAATTGTTTCGTTGTATTTTGACGACGAAAAGGACTTTTCCAATGTTATTCAAGTTTGTAAGAAATATGCATTGTTACTCGACCGGTTCAGAACTAATCCGATCAGAATTACAAGAAAAAATACTCATTTATTTCCTTATATCCAAACGCAACAAGTCTTTACTCCATTGGACTTTTTAATAGAAAATATACAAAGGAAATGGATTTTATATCCCGTCACTTATGAACAATTTATTACTAACAATGACTCGAATGTTATATACAAAAAAGTAAAATTCACACGAAATGACGCTAAACTAATAAAATACATTCCAAAGACCGTTTCTGTGATAGGAATTGAAGGTATGCGTGATATTAATAGTTTGGACGTTTTCAACATCCCAACTCGAGTCACTCAATTGGAAAAAAGTGCTTGCATGTTTTGTGATTATTCGTTCGTTGAAATACCACCAACTCTTGTTTCCATTGAACGATCGGCATTTTCTAATTGCTCCAAATTGACGGAAGTTGTACTTCCAAACAATTTTTCATTTATTTCAGAAAAACTGTTCTATTCGTGTACTATGCTTCAAAAAATCAATTTCCCGAGTGACTTGCGTTTTATTGGAGAAAGTGCATTTTGTCGAACAAAACTACCAAAAATTACAATTAGCCCCAATTACGTTTTGCAGGGTTCAATTTTCATGGAATGTTTTAATTTGTTACAAATCACATTTTGTGGACAACTTGTAATTCCTCAACATATCTGTGAGGGGTGTTCATGTTTAAAACAAGTGATGTTTGACGACTCAATAGAGTACTTTCTCGATTTTTGTTTCTCAGGATGTTGCAATTTAGAGGATTTTGTTGTGCCAAAACATCTCAAATTGATAGGTAATTTTTCATTTAAAAATTGTTGTTCATTAAGACATTTGACATTCCCAAAAACATTAAATAATGTTGGTGCGTTTGCATTTTCTAATTGTAGCAAACTTGAAGATTTGATTTTTTTGAATGAAAAAGTTGTGTTGTATGGAGTTGGTAATTTTGAAAAGTGCGCTTCACTCACAAATATCCAAATTCCAACGTGTTTTACAAATTATAAAAAAGTATTTAAATATCCAGTCACTGTAAGTGACGAAGTTATTTTAAGAAAATTTCATTTAAGTGGGTTAGAAAAGCATTCCCAAAAAGATGACGACTTTTTCAATAAAAGTAAAAGGTATTTGGATTATAATGGAATAGCCAATTTAGAGTTTTCAAATCCAAATTATTATAAAACAGCTGATTTGGGAACATCACTGGATATTATAGAAAGTGGTTATTATTCGTTTGAATGTTTGTCTTCATTATTTATCCCATCAACGGTTGTTTTAAATGGAACAAACGCGGTTTGTTGTTTGGGGTCAAGAAATGTGATATTCCCAAAATACGCATTTTTAATGTCGCCACAACCAATTTGCCCTATTCAACTCACACAAATTGTATTTCCAAGCAATTTCACAAAATTGGAAAGTCAAATGATCAAAGGATATGATTTAACAAGTTTTCAAATTCCAACAAGTGTGGTGGAAGTCGAGAAAAATGCTTTTTACTTTATGCATTTGTTGTCTTCAATAACAATTCCAAATTCAGTTACAAAATTATCTGAAAGGTTTGTTTGTGGCTGCACAAGGTTGAAAACTATTGTCGTTGAAAATGGTTTGAAGAGTCTAAATTTAGACGTTAAAAAGGTGATTGAACAAAACAAAGTACAACAACCGTGGTCTAAAAATGGACTTTACATTCCACAAGAAGAAACTACGACTTTAGATACATTCATAAATTTTAGTGATTCATTGACTAAATTAATAATCCCAAACTCAATTCGGAAAATCGGAAATAACACTTTTAAAAGTCTTACCAATTTGAAAGAAATTGTTCTTCCAGAAAGTCTCAATGAAATTGGAACACATATATTCCCAGAAGATGGCAATTTAACTAAAATAGACGTGAAAAACAATAATATGGACAAATTCGTCGTGAGTTACAATTTTTCACTTAAAATGAAGGAATTTGGATACAAATTCAATAACGTTGAATTTCTAAATACAGAAAAAGAAATATTTGGAAACTGCGTAAATATAAAGAAAGTTAAAATTTTTGAAGATGCAACGTATTTTAAAGATAAATTATTTAATACAATACCTCATTTTTTATTAACTTATTCTCAACTTAATTTGTCAATAACTTCCATATTATTTCCTACTGAAATTTCTTGTTTAATTAGCAATTCGTTTTCAAATTCAAATATTATCTTTATTGATATTTCTCATATTAATTTGATACCAGAAATGTCATTCACAAATTGCGTTTGTCTCACAAAAGTTGTTTTGTCTACACAGTTAACTTTTATTGGTTCAAAAGCGTTCCAAAACTGCGTGTCTCTCAAAGAATTGTTACTTCCAAATTTATTGGTTGAAGTTTGTGAATCTGCGTTTGAAAATTGTTGTTGTCTGGAAAGTGTAAAATGTGACTCAAAACATGTGATTTATGGGAAAAAATGTTTTTCGAAGTGTTTTTCTTTAACAGGCGTTCCTCTATATTCAACCCTTTCAGTTGGGATGTTCATGGAATGTTTTTATCTTTCCAAAATTGAATTGTGTGAAGGAATTACAAAAATACCCGACTGCACTTTTTTTAAATGTTTTTCGTTGAGCGTAATTTCCATTCCAAAAAGTGTGACTCATATTGGCGTTTTTGCCTTCAGAAAGTGTTATTCTTTAAAAGAAGTTGAATTTGGCGAAACACTTTGTTGTGTTGATGACAGTGCATTTATGGATTGTACAAACCTCGAAAAGGCTGTTTTTAAAAACAAAAATATCTTACTCAAATCAGACTTATTTGAGGGGTGTATTTCTCTAAAAAATTTGGAAATTGGTGGCACAATTGTAAATTATAAAACAGAAGTGAGTTTTATGTTCTCCGAGCAAATGAAAAAGATTGGTATTCAATGTGAAAATATTGTTTTAAAGAGGACTGACGTTTTAAAATTTGGAACTTTTAATATGGTTAATGAACTTAAAAGAAATAGTTTCATTCGTCGAATAGATGAAGGGTGTTTTTATCTAAATAATGAACTATCAGCTATTACAATATTAAGCAATATCTCTACTTTAGGAAATTATACATTTTATGGGTGTAACTATTTAACACAAATTTACATTACAAAATACACATTTATTCCCAATCTCTGTTTTTTGGATTGCAAATAAACGAATAAATATGAAATAAATTTAGTTTATTGTTTTATTATAAATTGATCAAATTTATTTGATGTGTTTTGGTGAAGGAGCAAATCATGTATAAATAATTGATGAAATTATTTGATAATAACTTTTTAGAAAAAGTTGAATGATTATGATAAAAAGAGATACTTCATTGTTTTGGTGATTCTTTCATATCTGGTAAATAATAGTATTAAAAACATTGAAGAAAACGATTAAAAAATACGACACAAGTAATCAATTGAATTCAAAGATATTTGAATTCAATTGTTTGTTGAGTTCAATTTTTTCAATTTGTTGCTAAAATAAAAAAATACCTGTTTTGGATAAAATAAACAAAAACAAAATTTTTTCTCCGATTATTTTTAAATAATTTTTGAAAGAATAAACAAATAAAGAAGACACTATATAAAAATATCTGTTGTAAAAAAGTCAAAGGAAAGTGGAAAAAGGTAGTTTAGATTTTAAATGGTAATATTAATAAGAAAAATATATAATTTATAAAAAATGTTATCAAATAGGTGATAATTATCTGTTTTCTGTTTATACTCAAAAGCTTTACAAGACATCTTTAAAAAGAAGATGGAAAACACACATTTTAATCACAAAGAGTTTTATATTAACGGGAAATATGACTTAGATATCCTAGAGGAACATTTTCAACATGGTGAAATGGTAAGTAAGGAAGCACTTTTAACCATCATTTCTAAAGCAAAGACAATATTTAGAAGTGAGCCAAACATGGTAGGATTAAATAAAAGAACTGTTGTTTTTGGAGACATTCATGGGAATTACTTCAATTTTCTGAACATATTGAATGATGACCAATGGAAAGAGATTGACCATGTGAAAGTCTTTCTTGGTGATTATGTGGACAGAGGAAAATACTCTGTAGAGACGATGATAACATTAATTTGTATGAAGATCAATGAACCTGACAAGTTTGTTTCTATTTAAATCAAATATTTTATAATAGTGTAACACAAATGTAATAATGAATAGAGTTGTCTTGTTGAGAGGAAACCATGAATCACTTTCTATGACACACATCTTTGGATTTGAAAGGGAATGTGTGTGGAAATACAACAGCACAATATATAATGAGTTTATTGAGTTGTTTAAGACACTTCCATTGTGTGTCCTCTTAAGTCTTTCACTTGGTAATTTCTTCTTGTGTCATGGGGGTATCTCTCCTTCGCTTCAATTTATCGATCAATTGCAACAAATTAACAGATTTGTTGAAGTTCCAGATACTGGCGTATTCTGTGATTTATTGTGGAGTGATCCGTTACAGTATGAAGTGTATGATGAGAAGTATGAGAATGGAGATATTAATGACGATTGGTTTGATGTGAATTACTTACCAAATAAGAGTCGAGAGTGTTCTTATTTTTATGGGTACAACGCAGTTGTTAATTTCTTACAAGACAATGATTTGCGAGCAATCATCCGAGCCCATGAGTGTGTTGATGGTGTCCAACAACACGACTTTGAAAATGAAGATCAAATTCCAATCATGTTCACAGTATTTTCGTCAGCTGGGTACAATGGAAATAACAAAGCGGGTGCTATGTTAATTAAAGACGAAGGAATGACCGTCAAATTATATAGTTATCAAGAGCCCCGTTTTAAACAACCGTTCCAAGCTGATGCATTTTATTTATCTTTAGAAACCTTTGTTGATCAATTACAGACTATTTTTGGACAAATGATGTTGTGCTTGTTTGATGTACAAGAAGAAGACAAAGAAATTGAAAGAGGAACCGATGAATTATTGCAGAGTCTTGAAACAAAACTTGCTGAAGCACAAGTGTTAATTAATGACATAGAAGAGAGCTCTGAAGACTATCAAACAGTTGAACAAATTGGTGAAGATAACACACTTCAAAATCAAATGGAAGTCTTTCAAAAGCGGCAAAAAGATCGGAAGTGTATAGTAATGCCACTGATTAGTACACTCAACAATGAGACTTTACCTTCACCGAAAATAATTGTTAAAGAATCTTTAACTGACACTTGTCGTTCAAGTGAGAACACTTCCTCAGTACCATCAACAATAGTTGTTCTTGGAAATCCCGAGAACAAGTCTTTCATGTCTTTAAATTCGGGAGAAAAGAAGAAGTCGACACTCAAAAGTCGATTTGAGAAGTATTATGACTCCGTTCCACCAACTTTGGCACAATTACGAGAGTATTGGAATAAGTCTTTAAAAGAATCGATTAAAAGTACTTCACCAATACTTCCAATAGAGTCAGAGAAGTCTTTGAATGCCTCAAATTATCTTCTACCAAAAAGATATGGCGTTTAAACTCGACAAATTGATTTCTTTGATTTGAATTCAATTGATTTGAATAAACAAAACTATCCAATCAATAAAAAGTGAACCCGTTGTGATCTATTTCTTCCTCCATTGCTGACCCCATGATGTTCTTGTCACCTACAAGTTTCTCGCCTCCCCCCAAATTACATTCTGAAGTTGAACGCCGCGCCTTTTGCAATTCTTCTTCAGAGAACGTCGTGATTTTTTCTTCACCTTTTTTCTTACTTTTACCAAAAGGGTTTCTTAAATAGTTCTCCATATCTCTTTGCGACAAGGAACTTTCTATTTTTTTCGGTTGTTTAAAGTATGAGTCATATTTGTCTGTCTTCTGGAGAAATACCGTTTTAATACTAATTTGCTTCTCGTTCTCGTCCTTATAAAAGCTTTCTTTCTCGACTGTTTCAACATCACAACTGCAATCC
>NW_004443648.1:491941-501030 GCF_000330505.1 Entamoeba invadens IP1 | reverse complement strand
TTTTGGCTTCCTCTTGTTCTCTTTCTCCCAACTCTCCAAAGCACTGCAAAGTAATTTGTCCGTGTGAAACCCACATCCCCCACACCCTCGCTTTTCAACAGCAGAAAAGGTCTTGGTCTTTGTAAATTTTTGGTCTAAAGTTGCGACCAAAGATACTGTCTCCTTTTCAGTGTCATATTGCACCACAGAAACCCCAACTACCATGACATCTACCATGTCTACTGGCATCTCGACACTCCACGGAACACCTCCAATTTTATTTTGAATTTGTATGGCGATTTGTGTGATGACGGATTGCGTCAAACGCTTTCTGACGGTATCGACTTCAATGCACTGTGTTGGTACTCCTATATCAAGACACCGTCTTTTAATGATCTGGTACATCTCGTCGTTCTGTGGTATACACACGACAAGTTGGTCTTTACTAACATCTTTAAGTAAGTCCTCATAACTCACTCCTGATGCATAAACGACTTTCGCCGGGTTAAATACGACTCTGATTTTTGTGAAGTACTTCAGTAGTAAGTGTTGTAATGTCATAAACTCGTCTTTGTACATCATCGGAATGATAGCCGTCCATTCTTTAATTTCCACTGGATTGACATAAAATGAGTTTTGAACAAGTTCAAGCCAATTTGCAGGGTTTGGCGTTGCCGTTTTGTCTTTGAATTCGAGTACAGGCATTTTGAGTAAATAAGCGCTGATAAAGGTTGGCCGAGTGTCGATAGTAATTCCCCAGTGTTTGAGACCTTCAAGTGAGGAGACATACCTTTTGACGTATTCCAAAATGAGTTCAAGTCTATCTGTGGGGGGTTGAACAAAGATTTCTCTCAGTCGAGTGTTCAGTTGTTTATCTTTTTCCATCTTTTCTGAGAGTCCTGTGAGTGCCAAAAACTCTGGAAGGAAGTATGAATATTCATTTTGAGTATAATTGAATGACTCATGTTGACCTTTATCGCCTTCTTCTATTCTATCACTTTGTTGTATATGTTGTGGTTGTATAAAAACGTTTGTAGTATCAAATACTGGTGGTTTCCTATATAATTTATTACGCTGTGCCAGAAGAGGTTGATCCATTCGAGTGACCACCTTGTTATATTTCGTCAAATAGTAGTCTGCTATACTCATCATTTTCCCTTTACATGCAAATTGATAATTTGGTGTCTTATCAAAATCAATTTTATCGACGTGGACCATCTTCTTTGTTATTTTATTAAAAAGACTCGACGGCTTGAACTGCATTTCAATTTGGTCCGCGGCTTTTCCTTCAATGGATTCTAAGTAACTTTTCGCTTGGAAAACTTTAAATGACGTGTCCACAATGATATATGAGCAATCCTCAAAGATTCTTATAGTCGAGCAAAACCCTTTTTTAATGTCCAATTGTCCGTCGGGGGTTTCAAGAATTCGTGTTTGTTCATTATCAAAAAATGATTTCTTCCAAGACACCATATTCTTATTCCCTTCCACAAATATCGACTTCAGTAAGACATTTCCTTTTTGTATATTAAAAGCAGTGGTGACTATTTCTATCAAGTCGACGGTATATGCCATTTTCTGTTGCGACACAATTCGAAAGGTTACAGCGTCCTCCCCTATTTTTTGTGTTGTCCAGACCGTCCACCCGTCCGTAAATATTCGATTATTATATTTGAAATGTGCGGTCAGAAGTCCTCTCTTCATTCCAGAGTTCGTTGTGTTCGGGTAAAAATTCGCTTTATAACTATAAATTCGCAACTCGTCAAAATTCACTCGAAAAATGTTGGTTTGAAGTGTCACTTTCTGCAGACTCGGCCCAAACTCGGGGCGTTTCGGTAGATTTTTCAAAAACTTCACATATGGATTTGGACGAATCGTCGGCTCTTCGCTCGGCGCTTCAATCACACCAAACATTTATTTCGAAGTTTCCCATGAAAAAGGGTTTCTGTCTCTTGCTATTTTTATTTACTATATTTTATAGTTAAATGTATCATTATAACTAGTACATGTATATACCTATGCTCTTCATTTGAATCAATCCACAAAGAGATAGAGGAATGATGTCTGTGTGTACGTTGACATTTATTCCTTTAAAATATAGTATTATTTTAATAAATAAAACTAAAAAATATATAAATAGACTCATTCAAATGTGTTTAGTACAAAATGGCATAGAACCTCTTCTTCAAGTCGATCAATCGTTTCTCCATCAACGCAAGACTCTCTATATTCTGTGGGAAGTGTCTTGCCTTCCACAATGGGTTTGAGAACGTCTTATTTGTTTGAATGAGTTGAGGATTTGATGCCACTATTTTAAATAACAAAATCCACTGTTTATAGTGTTCATCAGGAGAAGTCGGAAACTCAATTTGATTCAAAAGGATCTTCACTGCATCATTCACCTTTGTCTTTTTTCTTCTCACCAACACCTTCGCGTCTTCCGAGTAAGGAAATGTAAGTGCGTACGCAACCCTAGTTTTCTGATACTCTCTCTTTTCCTTCTTCTTGTTAAGTATCTCAAGTTTCAATCTATTTGTTAGCCTCTGACACTGTACTATTATTTAATAATATTATTATTATTAACGTATTAGAGACAAATTCAACACGAACAAACTGATATGCGAAAATGTTGTTACTCTGTCTTCGAAGAGCTTTCTCCACCAAATTCAGTGCAACTTTCTTCATATCATTTTCCGTCAGAAATTTAATAAATTTGTTCAACACATAACACGACAAAGTGCTCGCTTTGACCGACCTCGAAAACCACCTGATCGCCTCCTCCAAATTCTTTTGGTTTTGCGTCTTTTCAAAAATTTGGAGAAACCCTATCGCCATATATCCACACACCACATCGGAAGACATGGTATTGTTTTTATCGGTTGCTAAGTAATGGACTTGGACTGCTTCGTTCGGCATATTGTTCTTAAGGTAATACCCAATGAGACTCGGCAAGTACATATTGGAATTGAAGACAGCATTGAATTCCTTTTGGTTTTGGACTAATGAACTCCCATCAAAACTACACAAGAAGAAGATATATTCCATTAATATATCTAAGTACTTTGGTGGACACCCATCACTCAAGAGTTTCCTGAGAGATAACAAATAACACCGTTTGAGTTGGATCATGTTCTCAAGGGTCCCATATTTCTTCACCAAAAACCTAGCTTTCCACACCAGCTTTTTATCCACACAATTGAAAAAGATTTTAAAACAGGAAGCCATTAACGTTTGTGTGGTTCTGTTGTCCTCTTCACTCAATGAACCCATGAGCTGTCGCTCAATACAACTGAAAAACACTTTCCTGATCGCAGGACGACGACTGTAAAACTGTAACGTACGAGCGTTTGCAAAACCTCCTTTTGTTGATTTAAGGGACTTGTATGGCTTCACTAATAAATTAAAGCTCATTAAGTTATTAAGTTTTAATAGTAATATTAAAGTCGGTTGATTAAAATGTTAAGTTGTTATTTTAATTTATTAATAATTAACTCAATAGTATTATTTAACTTGTTTTTCTAAAAGTCAATTAATAATTAAAATTAGTATATATTTTAATAAAAAAAGTATAATTTGAAATTAATAAAACATAAGTAAAAAAACGAATTATATATTATAATACATTATACTATATATATTGGTTTGTATTATATTACTAATTGTTAATTGAATATATAGTAGAACTAATCTATAATATTGTAAAATTATACTTATTGGTTTCAGAATTAACATTTTATTTTAAATTAATATGATCAAAAAACTATAATTTTTAGTAAAATAAATAAAAATAATGATAATATAATACTAACACAATTCAGACAACTCTTCACAAAACTGCTTGTCGCCAAGACTGTCTTGATCTTTTTTCATATCAAAATCATTCACAAAACAGAAGAAAACGACGTTTAAGTCGGACTCTGATTCCCATTGATATACTCTTTTAAACATTTTCCGTATTCTTGATGACACAGTTTTAAAAGCAATTTCATTACGAATGACAGTGTTATAGACAATAAATGGGTTGGTACCAATAAGTCTTTCCTTCATCATTTTAATAACGTCCTCACTGATAAAGATTTCAGGAGGTGCCCCAATCCCATCAGAATTTACTTTATTGTCGACATCAATCACAACACAATTGGAATAATTATTTTTGGCAATTTCAATACCATCTCCAATGATGGTGGATATATTTTCCGTATTGTAGCACTGTTGTGCAGCTTCAGCAACAACGGGATCTAACTCGACGCTTGTCACACTTGTATTCTTGACAAGTCTTTGTATTCCCACAGATAATAAATTTGCACCTCCTCCTATAACTAAAACACTTCTAGTTTTGTCATAATCACTTTCTTTGTCAAGCAAAGCCAGTTTGACACCCAGTATGATTGCCTTAAAGTATAATACATTATTAATACTTTTTACTATATTTATGGTTCCGTTTTCCAGCACTGCTTCCGACTGAATGAGACTCCGATCACCGCTGAACATCAACTTTCTCGAAACCAAATTTTCCTCTTTATTCAAATACGAGTCCTCGACCCAAATATTTCCGTTGATTTTGCTTTGCTTTTCAAACAAGAGTTTTCTGAATCCAACTCCATTTTCTTCGTTGATGTGTATAAAGACTTTCTTATTTGCTTTAACATGCGATAGCGCAAATTTTATCGCAATCAACTGAGACTTGATGGACTCAACTGAAGACACGGAATTGTGAATATCAATCGAAACTATTAAAAGACGCCGATGCTTAAAATCGGTAGCCAAAGATACTCGCCCTTCGTGTGTACAGAAAACCCAATCTGTTTCCTTCCCTTGCTCGACAACAGCCAAACCAACTTCTTCATTTGGAACATCCAAATCAACTATGTCAATTAAATACTTTGGTGTCTGACATCCAGTTATATATATGGGGGTACTCATTACGCGCCCAGGGACAATTACAGATATTTCTGATTCGCTCAAATTGTGGATCAACCCCATTGTGTGGATATTCAGTTTATTGTATAGACTCGACAATAGTTCATTATTTATAATTATTTTACTATATTGTTTATTAATAACATTCTAAGAGTTTTTATTAACTCGCCAACAACCCAATACTGCTCTTTTTAACAGTTTTTTAAAAATTTGTCCCAAAACTGTTTAAATAATTTTGAAATATTATTAGGTGATTTTCCTGAAAAAATAGATAAAAATAAATAATATAAAATTATCATAATGGAATTATTTTTAATTTTTATACAAAAAATAGTTTTGTGCATTTATTTTTTTATATAAAAATTTAAAAGCAAAACAGAACAAAAATTACAACCTAAATAATAAAGAGTTGGTGGAAAAAGTCAGCTTTAGCAAATTATAGTAAAATATAATATTTATTGAGGTTCACTATTTTACACCGACACCAGTGCACATTAATTCAACAAACTATTTTTATATCAATAACATTTTTTTAAAATCAAAATTGAATTTTTGTTTTCTAAATTATATAATTACAAAGTACATAACATCTGTTGAATAATTTATAGTTATATTTAATTATAATTAACAATAATAACTTTTTATTATATTATTTTTTAATTTATTATTAATAATTTAATAAACTTTTAATAGTTATTTATTGTTGTTCACCAAAATTAACTCGTTCTGGACAACACTTAGAATAATGTCCCAACTGGTTACAAATATAACACACTCTTCTTTTTGGAGGTTTTTTTTAGATCCTTCTGAATATGCAACTAGGTTGGCTGCGTGTATTTGCTTCGTTTTACTTACCTTTTTGGGATCCTTTATCCGTTCAATGGTTGTACTCTTAGTCATAGATACAGTTTCATCCCCAATTGTTATCATAGATTTTTCTGTTCTAGAAAATGATATTCTTTTTACACCCTCTTCGATTTCTATTTTTTCTTCTTTTTTGTCTTCGAAAAAAACTTTCTCTCCTTCAAAAACTTTTATCACCAATGGAAGCAAACTGGGGTTCTCCTTTGCGTTGGGATAAAATTTCTCAAGAACCATTTGATAATCTGTATAGGAAATAGAACCATAATTCTCAGGATTGTATATTTTGCACTCATGAGTACATACTATTCGTACAGACTTGGTTCTGTTTAATTTGAACAAACAAAGTGGAATTTTTGTCAATGATACGATATAAAAATTCACAAGATGAGGATATGGAACACCAGTTTTAATATAAGAACAACATGTATATTCATTTTTGTCTGTTTTGTGTTCTTGTTGTTCCCATATTTTTAGTGTGTATTGTTTGTTCGCCATGTTAAAACTATAAAGAAGATCAGAAACTGTTGTTTTAGTAAGACTTAAAGCGAAATTATCTTCACAAAAAAAGATTGAGTGTGTTTTTTCTTCGCTGTTGAGTTCCGAAAGACTGGCTTTAAGTTCCAAGTATTGAGCACATTCAATAATATATTTAACAAGTTCGACTAATTTAAGTTTCTCATGCAACGTTCTTCGCTTAAGCCACCCAAAAAATCCTTCAATTCCACTTGACGTTGTATATTTATTTGTTGAGCTTGGTAGCCACGATTTTGCACATTTGAGAAGGTCAATTATCATTCTCGACTTGGTTAAAGTGACTCCTTTCTCTTTTGACTCGATAGCACATTGGTTGAGTGATTCGATTAATTGATCAACTGTATTAAAAATGCAATTTCCACCAAAAAACATCTTCTTCATCTAAATATTTTTGAATTTGATCATTACCATCTTTAATTACTAATTTATTCAATTCATTTAATAACACCTCTTCTTTTTCACAACCTCCAAAAACGACTTTATTGTAAATTGTAATAATTGGGTGGCACTTGCCAAAAGCCGCAACAAGATTACGTCTTATATGCACCGTACAATACACTATAAAAACTGTGGGATATACTTCTTTTATGGCTACAGTTTGACTTTGACACCTATCACAAATAATCAATCTTGGATTTACACTTCGTTTTAGGATAGTTAATACCATTTTGAACGATTCGGAAGTTCTGTTTGGTGTTATCGAAAAAAAAACACACAGTGACTATGACTACTTTTGTCTACAAGAATTCCTACATATAAAGGCATTCCAAATTCATTTGTCCCACAAGTGTCATCCAAAATTAGTTCTTCAATGTTGTAATTTTTACATAAAAGTTCGTTTATCGCTACACAACCAACAAACACTCCACTTTTTGACTTTATTATAACAGTGCTCCAGTTTTCCAAAGTTTTTAAATACTCAGCCAAATCAATACTTTGTACTCTACCAGTTTTCTCTGCGCATTTTCTTACAATAGATCCAATTTTACACTTGAAAACGGAAGATTTAAATCCTTTTTAATATTTTCTGGAGATGCCCCAAGTTTATGTTTTGCTATCATTTCAGCTCTTTCTTCATCTGTAAAAAAATGGATAAGTTTTACAAGGAAGAATATCAAAGTTATAAGTGTGTAGGTGTTTAAGTGTAATTTGAACGACTCTGTTCTTTTGTTTGGACAGTACCAAAACAAGTTTACATGGACAATGAGTAAATGTACATTTAAAAAACTGGTTTGAATTATTTGAATGACTATTTGTAGTCAAAAAAGAGATATTTTATCTCCTTTGATATTCATGATAGAAGCACTTTTCATTGTTGATGCTTGAGACAAGAAAGAATAATTTTGAAAAGATTGACATATATTATTGATAACATCATTCGGAGTTTCAAAATGGTAATCATCCACAATTTCTTCTTTATCATTTTCTCTTGAAATAATAATTGCTGTTCTAGACATCTTTGTTTGAAATTTAAAGTTTATAAAATAATTAATAGTATTACGATTAGTAAACAATAATAATCAGAAAGATCTACTATATATATTATATTAATAAAGGGTTTGTTATTTTGTGAATTTAATTCGATCTGGTTTTTAAGAAATAATTAGAATAAATAGTAATCATGTTTTAAAAATTGGTGAAATTAAAAAACAAAAAATCAATTTTGATTTTAAAAAAAATGTTATTGATATAAAATAGTTTATTGAACTAATGTGCACTGGTGTCGGTGTAAAATAGTGAACCTTATTTATTGTTACAAGTTGAAAAAAAACATTTTGTATCATTTCTAAAACATAAATTAAAAACAAAAAATAATTAAAAATATTTGTAAACTTGAACAATGGTTGATTTTTTAATATTTACGTTAATAAAATTGACCTTTCGGATACGTAATATAGTTTTGTTGTTGTGGTTGTATTAACCCATAAACAGTCAATTACGACAACTTGATGTTTGTTTTTAAAATTTATGATGATTTGGCAAATATAAAAGAAAGCGAATTTAAAAGTTATCAAATTAATCATTTGATTAATTATTTAATAAATACAACACAATTCAATATTAAAAAAACTTGAATGTAGCATTTTGAAACAATTAATTTATAACAACAAAATTGGAAATTTAAATATATTAAAGAAACCCACAAAACGCAGCAAATGTTTAAAAATTGTCACACATACAATCCACCCATGAATTGAATCAATCTCTATGTGAAAGTGTCAATGTGTAAAATCAACTGAGAATGATTATGGTAATAACTTATAGTTATAAATATTCAATTTCTGTATTTAATTTCAAAAAGGTGTCTCAATATCTAAATTGAACTTGTGTCCTGCTCGAAAGTTATATAAATTTCAAAAATATAAAAATACAAACAATGACTAATAAAAATGGTTATTTATAATAAAATATAGTTAATCTTTTGATATAGACTATTATATGCCAACTCTGAGAAAAATATTCATAAAATCTAAAGACAATGATAAAAGTACACATAACTAATGTGAAATTTGCCATTTCTTGTTTGACAAAACAAATAAATTATAATAATTGTAATAAAAAACACAATTAATTATTTTCACTGAATGACGCATTGATAATAGCCGTAATTATTAACATTGAGTAACATGCTTTTGTGTTATAGTGAAAATGATGAGTCGAAATAGTTGTTTAATAATATAACAATAAAAAGAATCCATTATACATCGCTTTTACAGACAGTGATGTATCTGCAATTATTATCAAGCAACCCGAAATATAAGAATATTAATATATTTTAAAATTTTAATTTG